>NW_006399865.1:9283177-9345592 GCF_000299155.1 Elephantulus edwardii | reverse complement strand
AACAATAACAACAACAATGACAGTTTATTATGGGGGTTCAAATCTATTCTTCAGGTGGTTTTAAAATTCCAGTGGGATAGATGCAAGGTCATATTTTGGTGCTTGTAGAATTGCTTTGATTTTCTTCAGCCTCAATTTGAGCTTGCAAATGAATAGTTACTGGTCTCTGCCAGAATCAGCACCTGGCCTGGTTTTGACTGCTGATACTGGGCTTCTCCAATGCCTTTTTTCCCCTCACAGAAGTAGTCAATCTGATTCTTGTGTAGTCTGTCAGAAAAGGTCTTTGTGTATAGTCACTATTTGTGTGTTGTTTTTTTTAAAAAAGATATTTGGCTTGAATAAGTCATTGATTTTACAAAATTCAGTCATTAAGAGTCAAGCCTCATTTCTGTCAACAAGTCCGTAATTTCTGACTACCAGTCCTCCTCCTATGTTTCCAGCTTTTGTATTCCAGCCATCAATTATTATTAATGAATTTTTATTGCATGCTTGATCAGTTTCAGACTCTGCAAAAGTTGGTAGAAATAATTTCCTCATCTTTTATTTTAGTTGTTGCATATATTTTAATAACAGCTGTAGTACCAGATCTTCCTTGTATGCATATGGATAGTATTTTATCACTCAAAGCATTGTATTTCAAGACAGATCTTGAGGGAGTTCTGGTGGTCTGTTGGCAAGAAGCTGCACTATAATCCCCGAGGTGTACGGTTCAAATCCATCAGATGCTCTGATGGAGAAGGAGGAGCAGTCTCCTTCTGTACCAGTCAGATCCAATTTGATGATTCACTCACAAAAATTAATGAAAGTTTTTAAAAAGAAAGATCTTGAAATGGTCTTTTAACTATGAATACAACAACATTCTTCCTCAATTTTTCTATCCTAGCGTAACAGATCATGTGATTGTCTGATTCAAAGTGGCCAATACCAGTCCATCTTAGCTCACTAGTGCCTAGAATGTCAATCTTTATACGTTCCATTTCATTTTTGACAACTTTCCATTTTCCTAGATTTATGCTTTGCACATTCCACATTCCACTTATTAATGAATCTTTGCAGCTATTTCTCATTTTCAGTGTCTTCCACTCTGAGGGCTCTACTTCCAGTACTATATCTAACAGTATTCTTCTGTTAGTCATAGTTTTTAAAGACCTCTTATTTCAGAAGTGGATGGCCAATCCTGCTTCTTAGTGTGTTTTAATCTGGAAGACCTGCTGAAACCCTTCTACCGTGGGTGACTGAATTAGTATCTGTGATACCACTGGCACACCTTCCAGGATCCCAGCAACCTGTAAATCCCTTCAGTACAGCAAACCAGAGGTAGATTCTTATTATCACCATTTTCTTAGAAGTTCTTAAAAATTTACCTAAGTTTTTTATTCACATCAAAACTTTTAAAAGTGACTTTCCCCCTTCCCCTTTGCAGATCAAAGAGGCTTTTTTCATTGCTATTAACGTCAAGTTTTATTACAGTGTGCCCAGAAAATGTTTTCTGTATCCTTTCTGTCTTTAGACAGTTATTGATATTTTCCTAGTAACTCGATTTGTGGTCAGCTTCTTAAGGACTCTGAATGCTCAAAGAAAAGTATTCTCTATACCCAGTTTGTACACTTCAGTGTATTTCCACATGGATCGTACTAAGTGGTTTGAGTCTTCTGTAAGCATTATTGTTTTCAGTCAATCTTGCTCTATCTTAAAGTAACACTAGTCAATAGGCATCTCTTACTGTTTGTGATCACTGTGCCTTGAACATTCTGTGATTTCTTCTTTATGCAAATCACTACCATAGGATTTGAAACAAAGATATTGATATCTCCGGGTCTTCTTGTTATGACTTTACTGTTTAACAATATAAACTTCTAAGTCTTGTTTTGTATTTTGGGCCTGAAGTCTACCTCCAGTGATTTTCATCTTCATTTGTCTGAAATGCCTTTGTTTTTCCTTTAATGTGAGCATTTGTTACCCATTTGCTTGTACAGATGCTTTTTTAATATAATATATAACCCTCCATTTATCAGAGGTATTTTATGCCCTTTCAGTTGTGAACTAAGCCAATTTGCATGCATTTATTTGTGTCGCAGATGTTAGTTCTTGGTCCTCCTATTTTGGCAATGTGGTTGGGAGGTTTCTAGTAAATAGACGTAATATTCATATAATTTCCTTCACTTTTTCTCATCATTCCTTTGATTTTCCATGGAACTGCTGTTTTTGTTTTATTGGTTACTTGTATTATTATCCTTTTAAATCATCCTACTAATAGCCTATTTCTTTCAAAAAGATATAGAATTATTGTTGTGGGTCATCAAGTCAGAACCCACCCATAGCTGACCCTCTAGTGGGTTTTTAGAGGCAGTTAATCTCAAGAGTATTGAATATGCCATGGACTGCTAAAAGAACGAACAGATCTGCCCTGGAGAGGGTGAAAACAGACTGCTCCTTGGAGAGAAGGATTCTGAAGCTTCATCTGACATACTTTAGACATGTTGCAAGGAGGGACGGGTCCTTGGAGAGGGATGTCATGCTTGGGAGAGTGCAGGGACAGCACAGGAGAGGAAGACCCTTGATGAGATTGACTCAGTCACTGGGGTAATGAGAATAGGTGTGTCAGAGAAAAAAAGATTGGCACAGGAGAGAGCAGGGTTTAGGGCTGTTGTACGTAGGGTCATTGTGAGTTGCAGGCAGCTGGAAGGCACATAAGAAAAACAATCTCAAGAGAGGAGGTTGCCCATCCCCGTCCCTCAAAGCAGCTGGTGGCCTCAAACTACATGCCTTTGGGATTGCAGTGCAGCTTCTTGCCACTAGGCCATCAGAGGAGTCCCATAAAGAGCAATTGAATCCCTGAAGAGTGGTAACAACTAACGCACTTGGCTGCCAAGCCAAAAGTTGGTGGTTCCAGTCAACCCAAAAGACACTTTGAAAGAGAGGCTCCGCGAGTTGCTTGGTAAATCAGCTACTGACGCCCCAACGTGGTATAGCTTGGCTCTGCAGCTCGGGTCCCCATGCCGAACGGTCTCTTTCATTGCGGTGTTTTCTGCATTTCTCTACTTAGTGCTAGATTTCCTGCTCTTCCTCAGTGACTCTATAAAGCCAGTTTCTGAGACTGGATCACGTGGGGAAGGGAGTTAAATGTGATTAAGAGCCACCCAACAACAGCCTCCTTCCTTGCCTTTCGGCAGGCACAGGGCATTTTCTCCGGCTTGAGTGACTCACCCCTCCTGGCCGCATGGACTTCCTAATCTCCAGCGATCGATTTATTCAGAGCAACTAAAGAGCTTGTTTTGGAAAGGGGGGTGGGGTGGGGAAGGGGGAGAAGCCGCTCAGCAAACTTTGTGGTCAAGTAGATTCTGACTCCTAGCTCTCCCAGGCAACGGTAGAACTGCCCTATGGGATTTTCTAGAGCTCTGGTTACCTAGTGCTAAGAAGCTGTGTTGCAGTCCCAAAGACTCACGGTTCGAATCCACCAGCTGCTCCGTGGGAGAAGGATGGGCATTCTCCTCCCATGTGATTAACTGCCTCTAAAAACCCGCTGGAGGGTCAGCTATGGTTGGGTTCGACTCTACAGACACAACAACAGTCTGACAGCTTCTCTCTATCTCTATCATCTGTAGTGAGTTGCACTGGTGGTACCTCTCTGGAGGTTTGAATGCACCAGAAGCTCCTTGGAGAAAAGATAGTCTTCTCCTGTGTGATTTACTGCCTCTGAAAACTCCCTGGAGGGTCAACTGTGAGGTGATTTCAACTCTACAGCAATGAGAGCAGGAATTGGGTTGAACCTAGCAGGTTGGTAGATTTGTACTTTCAACCTTTCAGATAGCAGCCAAGTGCTTAACTGTTGCATCGTTCCAGCCCCTAAGTAAACCCACTGCAGTTGAATTGGTACCAACTCATAGCCATTCTCTTCATCAGGTTTCCCAGGCTGTAAAATCTTAAAAGGACAAGATTGACCATCTTTCTCCGTTGGAGGCGCAGGTGGATTCAAACCACATCCTTTGAATTAGCAGCCAACTCACTAGGGTTTAAACCACCCAAGCTTCCTTCTAAGTAGCCTGACTTCCTTTGTTATGCATATCACCAGCTGGATCATGGGTCTCCTACAGAAAAGAGCTTGCTTGTGCGTTCTCTCTCTCATTTAAAAAAAATTTTCTTTATACTGCTTTGCTTACAATGTTCATATACCTTGTCTTTTACAGTCTTCTTCATTCACTTTGTGTTTCATACACTATGTTTTCTAAAATCAATCACCATTGTACTATGCCCATCATTACCCTGTCTTTTCTGGTCCCCTCCAGATGCTTCCCATTTCCTTCCCCTCCTACCTCCACCCACCAAATTGTGCAACCCTGTGGTTTCACCCCTACCAGTCCTCACCCCTCTGCTCCCACTTCTTCCCTTCTTGGGTTCCCGTACACGTTTTACTAGCTATCCTTCTATTTTTACAACAGTGGTCTTAGGCAGTATTTGTCCTCATGAAGCTGAGTCGCTTCACGCTCTTCAGTCCCTCCTAAGTTATGTAGTGTTTTTAGTATACTGTTTATTTAGGGGATATTCTTGCTCTCGGGAAACACATAAGGCAAATGCCCTGGTGGATAATTAAGACTCGGATAAAAATGCCTGTTGATTATATTCCTCAGCAAGAACACTGTAGTTCTTATTGTTTTAATATCTCCATCCGAAAATTTTGAGACATTCTGAAGAAATAATCTACTTAGCCGCTTAAGAGCCTTACCTAATGAGTTCTGTTAAGTTAGCTTCATAACAAGGGACCATTACCATAATTAGCCAGTGAATTGCTGCTGAAATTTATCTGAGACCAAAATTTTTTTTTTAATTCTTACTCTTTTCTGACTCAATCTCTTTGCAATGGCGTTTGGGCCAACCGGCTAGAAAAACAAGCCAATTGTCAAACTCTACTATAAGACAGTGGCAGAGACGAGTCTAAAGATTATCTGTGAAGATTCTTTGCCTTTGTTTAATGGATATTGATTGGAGGGTAGGGAGGCATGTTAAAGTCTACTAGACAGATACTAAATTCACTCCAGTGGCAACTAACCTCAACAGAGTGCTTTGGAGTGATCTTATTTAAATGAATGCATATGATGTAGAACAAACTAACCTGACCTGGGAGCTCAAATGCCGGAGATCGAGCTTGTTCCCACTCTGTTGTTGTTTGTTGCATCTAGTCCATTGTCACTCATGTTGTTGCTGTTAGGTACCATCAAGTTGACCAGGACTCACAGAGACCCTATGAACACCATAGCTGAACTTCGCCCTACCCTGTCCCAGGCTCATCATCTGGTATTCTTGAGCCCTTTGCTACAATCACTGTGTCAATCCATCTTATTGAGGGTCTTTTTTAGTTTCTCTGACCCTCCACCTTTCCCAGCATGAGACCTTTTTCCAAAGACATGATGTCTTTTCCTCCTTGACAACATGGACAAAGTATAGTATGTGAGGCAAAGTTTGCCTGTAAGGAGCACTCTGGTCACACTTCCTCCAAGACAGACTTGTTTATTCTTTTGACAGCACATGGGACTTCTCAGTACTACTCTCCAGCACCAAAATTCAAAGGCCTCAATTCTTCTTCTCTTAGCCTTATTCGTTGTCCAACTTTCTGATGCATAGGGAGTATTTGAAAAGATTTTGTTTTCAGTCAGGCACGCCTTAGTCTTTAAACTGGCACCCTCACTCTTTAGTGAGGCAAGGTCCTAGACAGCACATTTGTCCAGTGCAACAAGTCTTGTGATTTTGTGGCTGCTACTAGCATGGGTACTGGTTGTGGAATCAAGTAACATGAAATTATGAACAACTTCAGTTCTACTGCATTCCCTCTTGACTACCTCCCCAAATTCTCCTCCATTGGATCTTGTTCCATTTCCTTTTTTCCCTTTTGCTGGTTCATTCTCGACAGCATACAAGTATACCCTTCTCTCCCAGCTTTAACATGAGAACCATAGTTGGGTTAACCACTGTTAACTACTGATTTTTCGCTCAGAGTAAAACTCCTGAAGAGAATTCTTCAGTTGGCATACTTTGCTCAACCTTTCCCAGTGTGCACTCATTCTCCATTCTCCAGCCTTTCATTGGTCCCAATGTCTGCATCATCAGTGGTCTTCCTAGTGCCAGTTCTCAGGATCACCTAACCTCAGTGTAGCTCGTAATGCTTTGGGCTGAATAATTCCTTTGCTAGGGTCATTGCAAAAATGTTTGGTAGCATCCCAGGTCCCCACTCACTAGATGCCACTGTCATATTATCTGTTAAGACAACCAGATAGGTTTCCCAGAGCCAAACTCATTGTCAAGTTGATTTTGACTCAAAGCAACCCTATAAACCAGAATCTTGAAATCTTGTTACATCTTTCAAACAAGTGGCTCTTGGGTTGAAACCACATACCTTTCCGCTAAGCCAACAGAATTCCTTGGTGTGCCCAAATGTCTCCTGGAGCAAATCACTGCTATCCGCTAGTCAATCCTCAGTATTCATCAGTATTAGTCTTGTAGGGCTGCTGTGACAAATCATCCCTAATCATTTGGAGACAGCAGACAATTTTTATCCCAAAGTTCTAGAGTCTAGAAGTCCTGTTCACGGTGTGGGCAGGATAATGATCTCATTGGGCTCTAGGGGAAGAGCCTTCTTCTTTCTCCCAGCTTCTGCTATCCTTAGGCTTCTTTGGACCCCCAATGTCTTGTAGCTACAGCACTCTCTGTCTCTGTCTTCATATTCCTTCTGTGGTTGTATTCCTTCTCTCTGTGTCTTCTCCTGCTTTCAGGAGAAGGCAGCTTTCATAATGCACTACTACCACCCTACTTTAGTGTGAGCTCATACAGTCAACTTCCTATGCAATATACTCTACCTACTCTGAAATGACAAGCTGGCTACTCTATTAAATGGCACACTTCTTGTTGTTGTGTTGTTAAATACCATCAAGTGGGAACCAACCCATAGCTGACCCTCCAGCAGGTTTTTAGAAGCAGTTATTCGCATGGTGGGTGATTACCTATCCTTCTCCTGCAGAGGGGCTGGCGGATCCGAACTGCATATATTCAGGATTATAGCGGAGGTTCTTATCACTAGGCCACCAGTGCCTCCCCAGTGGCACACCTAGCACGTCCAACTCTTAACAGCCTTACTTTCTATCAAATGCACACCTCCCTGAGCATTCCCTTTCTTGGTTAATGCCATCACCATTCATTCAGTTGCTTAGGTCAAACATCCACACATTGTCCTCGTTTTCCCTATTTCCTTCATATCCTGGATCCAATCCTAATATGTCATCAATCAGATGGTAACTTCTGACCACCTGCACTGCCACCAGGTTCATCCCAACTATCATGTCTACTAGTTATTCAAATAACCTCTTAACAAAGAGGTCCTTTGTCCACTTGAATCAGCTTCAGTGTTGTCCACACAACACCAACAATATCTGTCTGTCTCTCTCTCTCTCTCTCTCTGTGTCTCTCTGTCTCTCCCCTTCTCTCTCTCACATACACATGCACACGTGTGCGCGCACGCACGCGCGCGCGCACACACACACACACACACATTTTTCTTTGCTCAAAACTCTCTAGTGTTTCCCCCCCTCCCTTAGAATAGAATTTAAACTTCTCACCATGGCTCTCCATGGATCTCATACTAGGTAAAATAGAGAGTCAGCAAAAAGAAGATTCTCTAGTGGCAAGAAGCTGTGCTGCAATCCTGAAGGCACGCGGTTTGAATCCATCGCTGGAGAAGGAGGGGAAATCTGTGCCAGTCGGATCCAACTTGATGGTTCACAATAACAACAATGAAAAAGAAGATTCTCAACCCAGTGCCTGAAACTATAGGCTCAAAACTGGCAACAATTATGAAGATATTAGAGGGCCAGGCAGTGTTTTGTCCTCTTTTTTTTTTAAATTTTATTAGTTTTAATGAACATTTACAGAGATTTTGGGTTTCCATTCATTCATTGTTGCACTGTTTTCTCCACCCTCCTCCCCAGTTTGTTCTTCTTCCCCCCCCCAATGTCTGTTTTAATTGTCCAATTGCCACAGTGCTTGTCAAAGTCAGTTCTGATTAATCTCCTTTGTCAGTGTGTCCTTTGCCATTCCCTATCACTCCTCCCTGAGAGAGACTTCACCCTGATTCATAAGGAAAAGGGGATGGTGTATTCTCTAAGCTACTTCCTGCTGAAAAGGGACACTGTGGGTTTCAGGGTGAAGGTCTTCTCTCACTACTCTAAAGGGCCCCTTTGGCAATAGGAAACACATAGACTATTATGGAGATTGATTTTGGAATTTAGATGCACTGTTACCAATTGTGCTTAGCCATACATGTTCATATCCTTGAAGATATATCATGGAAGTGTTGCAGCCAGTAATGTTAATGCTCACCCACAGCTCTTCTGGGAGGATCTAAATCGTTGAAGCATCCTCCTTTGTTTCCAGCTGGGAGCTGGGGCCTGTCAGTCCTGTCTGCCATGATGACCTGATGTGGGCCACCTTGGCCAAGTGTCCTTCAGAGCCACACTTAAAGCAAGTGAGTGGGAGCTTCCTCTCTACTCCCTTGCCTATCTGTGGCTTTCGTCTGTGACACTGTCTACTGAAGTGGCCCAGCTTTCCACAGTGGAAGCAATTCTGACCTCCTTTATTACCCTTGGGTGGCACTGTATATGAGTAAGACTTCCTTTTCCTGACACAGGCCCTAAACTGGCAGCAATAGCTGCCCCAATAATTTTGGCCATTCTCTGGTCTTTTCTCTTCCCTCTAGATCCCAGTTGTTAAAAGAGGGAAAAATGTAAGCAAATGTATAACAAATAATTTTGAACATTATAATGTTTTAAGCTTAAGGCTGGAATGTTTTGTCCTCTTGTGCATAGGGTATACATTAGAACTGACTCAATGACTTCTAACAGCAACCACTGTGGCTAAAATATCCTGTGATTGTCTGGTCCCTGTCAATCTCTCTGACTTCATATCCCATCTGCCTCACTTCAGTCCTTCTGCTCTAGCCTTCATGCAATCTCCCAAGTATTAAAAGTTCCCTGCCTCAGAGAATTTTGTACCTTCTGCTTTCTTTGGCTGGATGTCTTTCCCAGGTTGTTACATGGTACATTCCTTTCCTTCCTTCACGTTTCTGCTGACTGGTCTTCTGGCCTTTCCTGTCATCTTAGCCTCACTCCACTGCCATCCTCCTCCTCAGTGAGTTTCTATCTCTCCATCCTACTTTTCTTGTCTTCAAAACACTTAAAACTACTCGATATTCTCTTGTACATGAGCTTACTGTCTGTCTCCCTAGGACAATATAAACACCGGGAATGAAAGCGCTCAATTTACTGCCATATCCATAGCTCTTGAAGAGAAGACACTCAATAAACATGTTTAATGAGTTTTGAGTGGAGGGAAAGGGGAACAAACAAACAACAACCTCAAGAAGCTTTCGAGATGCTCTATGCAGAGCTAAGAAATGTTAAAACAAACAAATGGCTAATCAATGGACTGATCAGCTATTTTGAATCTTAATTTCCATTGCACAGAAAGTCATATATGTTCTTCTTGTTTACACAGGAAGTGCTGTTTTATCCATTGAAATAAAAAATACATATATTTTTTGACATGGCCAAGTATTTAAATACAAAGGCAGAATGATTTCTTATTTAACTCTTCACTGGAGCAAATAATTACCATGGGAGGAAGAAACACGGAAGGCAATTAAGCAAATTGTCCTCACTGGGGTTGACAGGGTTGATAAGACGCGTAATTTTTTAAGAGGAATCTAGACTTATGCTTGAACAATTTTTTTAAAAAAAGACCATTTTTCCTGTTTTGAAAATAGTACATACTGATAAAATCTTGAAAAAACAAGCTTAATCACTGAAAAATATGACAGCACTATAATTGCAATATGTCACAAATAGTCTTTTTGATGGAGCATAACTTTTTCATTTGTATAACGTTTCTAAGGAATATGAAATGTTGGAAAATAGATATCCTACGCATCAGTAAGCTGGACAATGAACAAGGACGACAGAAAAATTATTGATGCCTTTGTGTTGTGGTGCTGGAGAAGAGCCTTGAATGTTCCATAGACTGCCAAAAGAACAAACAGATAAGTCTTGGAGGCAAAGATGGTGAAGCTTCATCTTTCCTACTCTGGACACATAGCTAGGTGAGGCTGTTCTTCGGAAAGAAACATCACATTTGGAAAGATGGAAGGTCAGTGAAAGAGAGGAAGACCCACAAGGAGTTAGATTGACAGAGTGACTTCAGCATTGAGCTCTAGTGTGTCAGACATGATGAGGATGGTACAGGATAGGGCAAGAGTCGGGTTGGCTGTTCATAGGGTTGCTATGAGTCGTGCTTGACTTGAAGGCACCTAAAACCACCAGCACCACTGTGGCATCCATCAGCTGAAATGGCCTGGTATTGGCTATTTTGAATTCAACACTAACATGGTCTGCTATACTGGGAATGGCGAATTGAAGAACAGCAATGAGTCAGTCCAGCTTGAAGGTCTTCCTCTTCTTCATTTGAGTGAATTACACTAAAGATAATTCAAAACCAGTTGTAGCAGCGCACCAGCAGGGAGCTGCCAGAAATTCAAGCCAAATTTAGAAGAGGCAATGGAACCGGGGATGTCATTGCTGAGGTCAGATGGGCCTTGGCTGAAAGCAGGCAACACCAGTAAAGTGTTTGCCTGTGTTTTATTGACTACAAAAGGCAGTTGATTGTGTTGTTCCTAACAAAAGGTGAATAGCATTGAGGAGAATGGGCATTCCAAAACATTTTAACTGTGTGAAATTTCTACATAAAACAAGAAGCAGTTGCTTAAGTGGAATGAGGAGCCACTGCGTGATTTAACATCAGGAAAGGTATGCATCGGGGCTGTAGCCTTTCTCCTTATACATTCAATCTGTATGGTGAGCAAATCATTTGAGACATTTGACTCTATGAAAAGAATACTGCCTCAAGATTAGAGGAAGAATTCTTACTAACTTTTGATATGCAGATATTGTAGCCTTCCTTGCCGCAAGTAAAGAGTGCTCGTTGATGAAGAAAGAACAAAGACTGCAGACTTTAGCATGGATCACACACCGACATTAAAAACATCTTACGAACAAACATCATAAAAAATAGAGAATGTATTTAAATATTCAAGGATATCCTATGGCTTGTGTCCACAGTCATTGCCCATGGAAATTGCAAATAGGAAATCACACGACATTACCACGTTGGGGAGAATCTGCTGTAAACTGTTAAAAGATCAAAAATGTCAGTTTGGGAACTGAGGGGTGCTGTAAGCCAAGTTACAACCTGAGAGCACACAGCAGCAACAACAATACACATACATGGTCTGAGCCCTGGTGGCACAGTGCATCAAATATTGGGTTACTAATGGAAAGGTCTCTGGTTGGACTTCGTCAGCATCTCTGAGGGAGAAAGATTTACAGCTCAGAAAGATTTACAGCTTCAGAAACCTGATGGGGGTTACTGTGAGTTGGAACTGACTGGAAGACAGTGGGTTCAGGTTTTAGCATGCATGCAAAACCAGACCAGCGAATCAAAAAGGCTAAGAAGACGTGCCTTTGACTTGCGGTATTGAAGAATATGAAAGAAATCATGAACTGCTGGAAGAACAAAGCTAGCTGTCTCTGAAGAAATACAGCTAGACTATTCCTTAAAAGTAAAAATGGTAGGGAGCTCTGGTGGCCTAGTGGCAAGAAGCTGTACTGCAATCCCGGAGGTATGTGGTTTGAATCCACCAGATGCTCTGCTGGAGAAGGAGGAACAATCTCCTCCATACCACTCAGATCTGATTTTACAGTACACATACACACAAAATAATAAAATATTTTTTTTTAAAAGCGAGAATGGTAGTACTTCATCTTATGTTCTTTGGACATTAATCAGGATGAACCAGTCCCTGGAAAAGGACATCATTTGTGGAAAAGCAGAGGGTCAATGAAAAAAACCAACCAAACAAAACCACACAAATGGGAAAGGCCCACAAAGAGATGGATTGACACAGAGGCTGCAATGATTGGCTCGAATATGATTGTGAGCATGGTGAGTGTTACTGTGTAACGTGCTGACCCTGACTCCTAGCAACACTAGAGACAACAGATTGGAATTTTGCCCAATTCTATGTCATCCTCACATATAGCATCGTGATTAAGCCTATCCTTGGGGGTCACTGTGTCAATCCATCTCACTGAAGATCTTCCTCTCCTTTGCTGACCCCTCTGCTTTTCTGAGGACTGGTTCCTCTTGATTGCATGCCCAAAGTTTATGCGACTCCATTCTTGCTTCTAAGGAGCATCCTAGGTGCATTTTTTCGAAGACACGTTACTTTGTTCTTTTGGCAGTCTAGTCAGTCAGTATTCTTGACCTGCTGTTGACGACTCTTCAGCACCTAGCAACAGTAACCAGGGATGCAAGAAGATTAGGGATGAAATCATTCTCCAAACTGTATACTCTCAGTGCCAGCTGTGAGGCTATTAGTCTCTCCCAGGGGCCAAGGCTGCAGGTTTGGATATCACAGTGCTGCAGGACCAATGTTTTGCTAGGGTTCCATTCCAGTGAAAGCTGAGTTTGTTAGCTACACACTTGGAACTCCTCCAGAGTGAGGCAGTGGGCAGGTAGTATTGTAAGCCGAGTTCCAAGATGGCTCCCAAGATCCTCGAGCTCTGTTGTATGCATACCTTCTCCCAGTTATTTGAAGACCTATCTAAGGACTTCTGTGAGATTTTGCAGATGTAGTAAGTGTCCCAAATCAGTTCATTTTAAGATAAAGAGATGCTCTAAGGGAGGAAGGGAGAGCTGGGCCTAATCCCTAAGTCAAAAAGCAGAGAGTTTTCTGCACCTGACTGCACAAGCATGAGAAGAATTCAACATGCCTGCTAATGGATTGACTGTCCTCTAATGGTATGTTGAAGTCCTAACCCTACAACAGTGAATGTGAGCCTCTTGGGGGGAAGTGGTGGTGGTTTGTGCTGTCGAGTTGAAATGGACTCATATCTGACTCTGCAGCAGGTTTTCAGAGGCTGTGAATCACACAGGAGATTGCTCACGTGTGTTTCCCCCATTAGTTGTAATTTTAATGAAAGTTAACATGAAGATTGAGTTTTCCTTTGTTCATTGATGCACGTTTTCCTCCTTCACTCTTCCTTCCTCTTTCTCCAATTTCTTCGTAATGCACTTTGTGTTCCAGATTGTTAGTCACCATACAATGCTTTACCATGCATTCCTTTCAGATAGTCCTTTCCTTCCTCTGTCTAGTGCAGTGTTCTGTATCAATCCATTCTATTCTTCTTCTCCTCCTCCGTCATGTAAATCCCACTTTATAATAGCAGTCTTGTGAAGTATTTGTCCTTTTGTGACTGAGGTATTTCATAGCATCATATATTCCAGACTCCTCCATGTTGTGAACTGTTTTACAAGTTCATTGTTTTTCAGTGCTGTATAATACTCTGTTGTATGAATGTACCACAGCTTTTCTATTCATTCCTTTGTTGACAGGCAGTTGAGATGCTTCTCTCTCTTTTCTATTGTGAATGATGCTGAAACAAGCACAGGTGTTCATAGATCTGTTTGCATCACAGCTCTGATTTCCTTAGGGTATATTCCCAGTAGTGGAATTTCTGGGTCAAATGGTATTTATATTTCCAACTTTTTGAGAAAGCACCAGAACACCTTCCATAGTGGTTGTACCAGAAATTGCTCATTTCTCTCCCATTGAGCAGATAGTGGATTTGAACTGCCTGCCTTTGGGTTGACCACCAGCACTTCTTACCGGAAGGCCACCAGAGCTCCCTTTGGGGGAAGTAGTTTAGGTTTTTGCTGATGTTATTAGTTAAATTAATGAAGACATGTCAGAGGAACAAGATAGGTCTTAATAATTAATCTCTCCCATGTTACTTTTTATAAAAGAGAAGGAAAGACAGGCATATAAAATAGCTCAAATGTTCAACTTAACCCAATGGATTGAGAAATTGTGGTACATTCACAAGATGGAATACCATGCAGCACTCAGGAGCAATGACTTAAAAAAATACTACATAACTTGGGAGAGACTAGAGAGCATTGTACTGAGAGAATGAACTCAGTCTCATATGGATAAATATTACATAAGACCATTATTGTAAAAATAGGAGAATAACTAGTAAAACCTGTATAGCGATCAAAAGGAGGAAGGGATGGGAGCAGAGGGGTAAGGATGGGTAAAGGGGGAATCACAGGGTTGCACAATTTGGTAGATGGAGGGAGAGGGTAATGGAAATTATCTGGCTGGGATCTAAAAAGACGAGGTAATGGTGGCTATTTTCCAATGATGATTAATTTTGTGGGAATAATTGCATGAAACATAATATCAGTGAAGGGAAGTGTGAAACACACACCAAAACCCCCCCTCCACTGTGTACATGAACTTAACACAATATATATGATTGTATACATGCCAATTTTCAAATATCACACATGGGAAAGACAGCTTGTAAAAATACTTCTGCAAACCAAGGAATACCCAAAATTCCCAAGATTATAGAAGTTGAAAGAGTAAGAGAGAATCTTCTCCTTAAGAGAACGGAGAGAGCCTCACACTGTTGATGCCCTGAATTTGGACTCTTAGCCTTTACACAGCAGATTTCCCCTGCAGACAAATTTCTGTTGTCAAAGACCTGTACAAAGTGATAAAGAGCAAGGATGTCAGTTTAAAGATTAAGGTGTGCCTGATCCAAGCCATGATATTTTCAAATGCTTCGTATGCATCTGAAATTTGGACATTGAATAAGAAATTTGGACATTGTGGTATTTGAGAAGAATACTGACTATAGAACAAACAAGTCTGTCTTGGAGAAAGTACAACCTTAGAGGCAAGGATGGAGAAACCTTGTTTCATATACTTTGGGCATGTAGTTAGGAGTGGTCAGTCCTTGGAAAAAGACATTATGCTGGAAGGTGGATTGTCAGAGAAAGGGAGGAAGACCTTCAACAAGATGGATTGATTTATTGACTGTAACAATGGGCTCAAGTATATCAGTGATGGTGAGGATGGCACAGGACAGGGCAAGGGCAAGGTTCAGATATGTTGTTCATTGGGTCGCTGTGAGTCATAATCAACACCCAACAACCACAAGCCTTCACAACTGTGAGAAACTTTCTGTTGTTTTTGTGTGTGTTTTTTTTTGTTTTGTTTTTAAAGCCACACACTTTGTAGTATTTTGGTATGGCAGTGCTCTACCTGGCTTGAAGATGGATGGGATCACGTGGCAAGAAATACAGATACTGCCTCTACATCTTGTGGTTCCTAACTTTTATACTATAATAGACAAAGTGCTAATCAATAGGCCTATTATTTTAAGAACTACCTTCCCTCTGTAACTTGATTTGTGCCACTGTTAGAACCTCTACTTGGAATATGATTGCTTTTTAATTTTTGACTCATGGACTTTTAACTTGTTAGTTAAATTTGTGTCTTCTAGGCTGCAACAGTTCCATGATATATCTTCAAGGATATGAACATGTACGGCTAAGCACAATTGGTAACAGTGCATCTAAATTCCAAAATCAATCTCCATAATAGTCTATGTGTTTCCTATTGCCAAAGGGGCCCTTTAGAGTAGTGAGAGAAGATCTTCACCCTGAAACCCACAGCGTCCCTTTTCAGCAGGAAGTAGCTAAGAGAATACGCCATCCCCTTTTCCTTATGAATCAGGGTGAAGTCTCTCTCAGGGAGGAGTGATAGGGAATGGCAAGGGACACACTGACAAAGGAGATTAATCAGAACTGGCTTTGACAAGCACTGTGGCAATTGGACAATTAAAACAGACATTGGGGGGGGAAAGAAGAACGAACTGGGGAGGAGGGTAGAGAGAATGGTGCAGCAATGAAGGAATGAAAACCCAAAATCCCTGTAAATGTTCATTCAGAAGAGGTCAGTCTTTGGAAAAAGACATCATGCTATGAAAGGTACAGGGTCAGAGAAAGAGAGGAAGGCCCTCAATGGGGTGAATTGACACAGTAACTGTAAAAGTGGGGTCAAGCATATCAGAGAAGGTGAGGCTGGCACAGGACAGGGCAGGGTTCTGATCTGTTGTTTAGAGGGTTGCTATGAGTCAAAGTTTTCTTAGTGGTACTTAATAACAACATTGCCACTTTTTTTACTTCCCCCCTCCCTTTTCTTGTTGTGTACCATCGAATCTGATCTGATTGGCACAGGAGGAGATTGCCCCTTCTTCTCCAACAGAGCATCTGATGGATTTGAACTGCAAGCCTTCAGGATTACAGTGCAGCTTGCTTGCCACCAGAGCTCCCTAACTTTGCCACTTTTGACACAGTGTCACAATACTAGGTTGACCTGTTTCCTTTAGATATCACCTGTCTGGCAGAAGCATTTCTGATCAATGCAACAGCCACCTGAGAGGTAAAAGGGCAGAAAACATTCAAACTAGATAATTCATAATCATTTCCACTTTTAGTTTTCTTTGTAAAACAGGCGTGGAAACTGAAAGTAAGCAAATAAGCTTTTATTGGGGGCTCTCGGGCAAGATTCACTGTCCCAGGCTAGAGAGGAACAGGAGGGGTCAGAGAAGTTGCAAGAGACATGAAGGTGAACTGGCTTTTAATGACTCGGTGGGAGTGTAGTTCACTAATTGGCTGTGACTAAATCAAGCCTGGAAGCAGGAGCGGCATCCACTTCCAAAATGGCTTGCCTCCAGAAACTCTATGTACGAACAATGCTCAGGCTGTTCGTTCATAGGGTCACTATGAGTCGTCTACGACTCGACGGCATTAAACAACAACAACAACAACTGTAGCTGTTGGTGATGGCTGATGATGCTGTTAAGCAGGCAGTCTCTTGGCAGAGGAAGTGGTCATGTTGCTCCCTGATTGCAGCTGCTGGTGCTCACTGCTGATGCTGTGGGATGGGAACTGGCTGTTGTGAGAGAGGTAGATTGTGGCATGAGATGGTGAGGTAGGTTGGAACATCAGATGGCTTGGGCAATTTTTGCAGCTTCCGTTTCCTTGATGCCCTTTCACAGGATTTGTGAGTTGGCCCTGCAGGCCTATCAGGTTCCTTGCTTGTACTCAGTCATTGTTACTTGGTCTTTTTTAGGGCCTGAGATGGGATGAATGATGTTCAACACAAAATGCAATCTCCTGAGTATCTTTCTTAAATCTCATCAATATATCAACCACATCTACTTAACAGACATAGAATATGGAATCTCTTTTGTGCACAGTAAATCAGCACTAAGGAAGCTTATCAACTAAGAAGATATAAGCCCATTGCTAGTAATTCAATCATGGCCCATATTTACCCTGTAGGATGGTGTAGAACTGCCCCATTGCATCTCCAAGGCTGATGCCTTTGAATTGTGGTATTAATGAAGAGTATTGAATATCCAATGAACTTCCAAAAGAACAAACGTGTTTGGAGAAGGTGCAACCAAGATGATCCTTCGTGGCAAGGATGATCAGACTTCATCTTAAATACTTTGGGTAAATTGTCAGAAAGCAGAAGTCCTTGGAGAAAGTCATCATGTCTGAGTCAGAGAAAGAGAAGATGACCTTCAGCAAGATGGATTGACACAGTGGCTACCCTATAGGGCTTAAGCAAGGCAGAAATGGTGAGGATGGCTCGGCATGAGGCAAGGCTTAGATCTGTGGTCCACAGTGTTGCTGTGAGTTAGAGCCAACTCAAAGGCACATAACAAAAATAAATAACAATCTTTACAGGAGCAGGTTATTAGGTCTTTGTTCCATTGAGAGTCTAGTGGGTTTGAATTGACAACATTTTGGTCTTCAGCCAAATACTCTTTTAAATATTGTGCTACCAAGACTCCATTTTTAACACAAATTAACTTCTGAGGGAAAATGAATGTGCTCTCACTCTCAGACACACAGACACACACTCTCACACTATACATATTTGGGGAAGTATCATGCTGCCTGCCCTAATTCCCTGGTCACAGGTGTCATTTGCGGGAGCCTTCCTGTTCCCTGATCGAAACAACACCTTTCCTAGATCCAAAAGTGCCATGAGCCTTAAGTCCAATCATGTATTGCTTAAAGACAAGGACTACAGTTCCCAAGATCCATCTTCAAAATGAAAACGAAACACCTTTGTAAGTGGCGAGAGATTATGGATTAATCGTGCCTTTTTCCCCAAGTGCCTGGTTTGCTAATGTGTGATGAGTCACTCAGGTTTTAGTCATGGGCCTGGGTTTTCATTTCACACTAGTTCCCCTGGGAGATTAGAAGCGAAAGCAGGCCTTGAGTAATAAATTTGATCTTTATTGTCACATATTGGTATTTTTTTAGATTGTGATTTAAATGAAAGTTTACAGAAAAGTTGGATTTTCATTCTTTGTTGCACATTTTCCTCCCTACCCTCCCAATTAACTTAAAAAAAAATCCACTGATTATTGCATAATTTCCTTCCCTCCTCCCACCTCTCTTCCACTCCACTTTGCTATGCACCTCTTATTCTGGACTGTTATCATACGGATAATGCCTAATCATATATTCCTTTTAAACATTTTTTTCCCCTTCATCTGTTCCAGTGTTGAGTTGTTGATTGCTGTCGAGTCGAGTACAACTCAGAGACTCTATGAACAAAAGACCTAATGCCTTTCCATAATTGTCATCGTTTCTCCAAGTTCATAGAGTGGTTTAAGAAGTGTATGCCACTTCTGCTTCCAGACCTGTTTTACATCTGGGAGCTCCACCAAACACTGTCTACATTGGGAGATCATTATGGTATTTGATACCCCAAAGGCACAAGGTTCAGGATTGCAGCAAACCCAGATTACCTCAGTACAGCAAATTGACAAAGAGTGATGTACAAAGTAGAAGAATGTTCCTCCAAATATAACAACACTTATCTCACTTAGCAATGATAGTGTCATCAAGTCGAATATGACTCATAGCGACCCTATGAACAAAAGACCTGAACTCTGTTCTCTAATTAACATTATTTCTGTATGATTCTAGAGTTTCCAGAGCATCTGTTTTAGGACACGGATGCTACTCCTGCTTCCAAACCTTAATCAATCTGGAAGCTCATCCAAACACTGTCCTTGATGGGTAACCATTATGGTATTTGACACGACTATGGCACAGTGTTCAGCATCACAGCAACTCCAAGATATTCACGACAGCAAATAGAGAACTGCTGTACCACTTAAAGAATGTTTTTTTCCTAAAACTAATAAACCTAAAACTTTCCTTATGTGACTCTGCTCAAGACTTGAGAACCCAGCTTCCAGAGTGGAACCACTGGTCAAGAGTTTTCAGGTCAGCTGTGGACTCAATCCCTCACTAACCTGTTTCAATGTAGTGTTCATTATTTATCTCCACTTTTCTCAGTTTCCCTCCAACCCCTATGTCAGTCCTGTTTTATAACAGTGCTATGCTGTATTTGTCCTTTTTATGTGACTGAGAGATTTCTCTCAACATAATGTCCTTCAGGGTCATCCATGTTGTGTGATATTTTATTAGCGTCTTATTTTTCAGTGCTGTGTAGTATTCCATTGTAGAAATGTACCACAGCTTTTCTATCTATTCATTCGTTGATGGGCACTTGGGTTGCTTCCATCTCTTTGCTATTGTGAACAATGCAGCAATAAACATGGGGGTGCATATATCTGCTTGAGTTGTGGCTCTGGTTTTTTAGGGTATATTCCCAGTAGTGCAATTGCTGAGTCAAATAGTATTTCTATTTTTAACTGTCTGAGAAAGCTCAGACTACATTCCATAATGGTTGTACCATTTTATACTCGCATCGGCCTTGAAGAAGGATTCCGATCTCTCCACAACCCTGTCAACATTTGTTGTTTGCTGCTCTGCTGAACTTTGCTATTGTTGCTGGGATGAGATGATATCTCATAGTTATTTTGATTTGCATATCCCTTAGAGTTAGGGATGTTGAACATTTCTTTATGTGTCTATTTGTCATCTGAACGTTCTCTTTGGTGAAGTGTCTATTCATATCCTGTGCCCATTTTGTGAATGGAATGTTTACATTTTTCTTTTTGAGGTTCATATACTGGTATTTAAAGACATGGTACTGAATGGAGGTAGGCCACCGGCCACTGAATGGAGGTAGGTCACCAATCCCCTGGGATAGGTGATGACATTTAGTAAGTAGTTGTTATGTACTATCGAGTTGGAACCAAATCATAGCTGACCCTCCAGTGGATTTTCAGAAACTGTAAATCACACGGAAGGAGATTTCCCATCTTTCTCCTGCAACACAACTCTTTGCTTACTTGGTCATCAGAGCTCTCTCACCAACTGGTAGGTAGTATTCTATAATTTTTTCTCTTTTTTTTCCAACATGATCACCATTCTTTTGAATTATTTTGCCAATGTGACTTTTCCAAATATACAAGGAAGAAATGTAAATTTACAAAATAAACAACAAAGATTTTCCATCTAACTTAATTAAAATTACATTTGTGTCTACACTTAGACACAATAATCAGAAACACATACACAATCCCTTAAGTAAGGTAGGGTCAAATGAAACCAAACTATAATATTATGAAGATTTTTCTAAAGCTGGTAGTGTAAAGGTACATGAATCTGTGAAATAAGAGAATAAAGTTAATTAGGAAGCACTTCCTTGTGAGTTTTGGGTTGGATATACAAGAAAGGAGACAGGCAGTAAGACCAGCCAGCTAGAAAGGAAAAGGGCTACATATGATGGCACATCAACGTAGGCATTTGCATATTCTGTTTGGCCTCTGTCTTCTGAAGTTATATTATACAAAGAATGACTATCCCTCTTGTAATAAAATATAAATATTAAATAACTTACTGTTGCTGCTCTAGTAAGTACTTTCATCGTATTGCCCATCACTTCCTTTCTCTGCCAACATTTTCATGTGAATACAATCATTTCATGATTCACTCTTAGTTGCAATTTTTTTTTTTATGCTCATAGAGAGGCTGGAGTTCTACAGCCACCCTTAACAGTAATGGGGTCTGAGAAAATGGGAAGTTTCAATAGCTATGCTGTCCCCTTAAACAATATTGAGATTCTATTTAGAAGGAAAAAGAGATGAGCATTCATGTCATATTGGAGAGATGGCAGCAATGTGTGCCTCACCTATAAGTTGGAAGTGACGTTTACAAGGCTAATGCCACTATCAATGAGTCAATTCTAACTCCTAGCGAACCTATAGGACGGAGTAGAACTACCTCCATAAAATTTCTGGGGCTGTAAATCTTAAGGAATCTAATGGCTTAAGCCACTACCCTTTTCTTGAGTAACTGAACATCTAACCCCTGTGCCACCAGGGCCCTGTTAGGGATGAGTACAGGTTATGTAGGAAAACAGAAAGCAATACTTAGGAGTGAGACGTTAGAAGCGTTTTCATTCTTATGGGAGAGGGGGAAGACCAATATATGCCAGCAATCACTACTTCCATTCAACAGTCTATAGTGCGATGAAGCACAATAAGAAATAAGACATATGAGAATTTGAGAGGGTGAAACTTCTTTAGCTGCTATGATCATTTGTATATTATAAGGTTGTGTTTATAGATAAATCCAACAAGAACAAAAACCAAGCCAACCAGTTCTCACCGAGTATATCCAACTCATGGTGACCTTCTGCATTTCTGAGCAGAAACATAGTCCCCATAGTTTTCAACAGCTGTGATCACTCAGAAGCTTACCAGCGGGCATTTGGTGGATTCAAACCCCAACACGTGGGCACTTAAGAAATTATAGTGCAGTGTGTTACATGTTGTCTTCTAAACAAAAAGGACAGTGATTCAAATCCGCGAGGCATTCCAAGGGAGAAATATTGGGCAGTCTCCTCCCTTTAAGATTTCCAGCCTTGGAAACAGAATAAAAAACTATGGTTTTCACAGATGGGGATGTAGGAGTTGGAAACAACTCATAGCTGACCCTCCAGCAGGTTTTCAGAAGCTGTATTCCCCACAGGAGAATATTGTTCATCTTTCTCCTATGGAGTAGCTTGTGGATTTGAACCTATGACTTTGGGATGGCAGTGCAACACTCTACACACGAGAGCTCCCTAGGTACAAAGCTAAAGATATCGTAGTATAGTCCATAGATTGTTGTGCTGCTCATCAAAAGGCTGCATGGTCTCTGGCATTTCCAATCCACGAATGGCTTAATGGGAGCACTATAGAGGGTCGCTATGGGTACGGACCAAGTGAACAACAGATAGTCATTATGTATATATGAATATGTTGTCAGGTGCCATCAAGTTGAGTATGACTCACAGTGATTTCATGAACAATGGATCTGAACCTCGTTCTATCCTGTGTGATCCTCATCATCTCTGACACATAAACACACACACACACATATGAAATCAACACATAAAGCAAGTTAAATTTCTTTATTTAAATTATTATTAATTTCAGTAAAAATTTACAGAGACTTTGGATTTCCATTCATTCACTGTTGCACTTTTCTGACCTCCTAACCGTCCCCCCCTAGTACACTCCCCTCTTGGAAAAGTAAAAGAAAAATTCTTTCATTGTTTTACAAACCCTCCCTCAGGTCCACTCCATCATGTAGACTTGGCTCTAGACTCCTGTCATGACAAAAATACCTAATCTCATATTCCTTTTAAACAGTTTTATCCCTCATCTGTTTCAATGCGGTATACATTATTGAACCCACCTTTCTCAGTCTTTCCCCAACCCCAAGGTCAGTCCTGTTTTACAACAGTGGCACAGTGCAGTATTTGTCCTTTTGTGACTGGGATACTTCACTCAGCATAATGTCCTCCAGAGTCACCCATTTTGAATAATATTGCATGAGTTCCTTGTTTTTCAATGCAGCATAGTATTCCATTGTGTGAATATACCACAGCTTCTCTATCCATTCATTTGTTGATGGGCACTTAGGTTGTTTCCAACTCCTTGCTATTGTGAACAAAGCCGCAGTAAACATGGGTGTGCATTTATCTGCTTGGATGTCAGTTATGGTCTCTTTGGGGTATATTCCCAGTAGTGGAATTGCTGGGTCAAATGGTTTCTCTATTTGCAATTTTTTGAGAGAGTGCCATACCGCCTTCCACAGGGGTTGCACCATTTTACACTCCCACCAACAGTGAATAAGGGTTCCAGTTTCTCCACAACCTCGCCAGCATTTGTTGCTTGCTGTTCTGTTAAATTTTGCTATTCTCACTGTTAAGTGTGTTAAGTGCCGTCGAGTCACATGTGACTCATAGCAGCCCTATCAAGGAAAGTCCACGGCACTTGTGTGACTTTCATCCTTTCTCCAGGTTCATAGGGTTTCCAGAGGCAAGCTATTATGGAAATGGATGCCACTCCTGTTTCCAAGCTTGTTTTAATCGGGGAGTTTCACCCAACACTGTCCGCCATGGGTAATCAACCATTAGTGCATTTGACACATCAGCCTCACAGTGTTCAGCCTCACAACCACAAGAGACCACTGTACACGGCAAGTGGACACACCAGAGCTATACGACCTAGAGGAATGTTTGAGCAAAAAACAGTATCTTACCATTATCCAGCACGCCCAAATGCTGGCAAACTCTGGGCCAGACACCCCCAGTTCATCTGGCAAGGCCGCTCTGCCAACCCTGCCTTGGGGGGAAAAGAACGCCACTAGCACCTGGATCCCTCCATATCTGCCTCTCCTCATGAAGCCAGAGGCCGCGTGCAGCTGACATTAAGTCTCCCAAGAGACACTAGGCGTGGCTGTACTTTAGGAGAGATCTTGAGATGTTCTTATTGATCATGAATGTAGCACCATTCTTTATGAATTTTTTGAGACTACATGATTAAAAGTGACCAATCTTAATCCATTTCCGCTCACTAATGCCTAGATTATTGATCTTTATGTCTTCCATCTCACTTTTGATAGCTTCCATCCAACATTCTTAGATTCATATTTTCCACATCCCACTTCTCACACTCTGATTATTAATGTTCACAGTTTTTTTTCTCATTTTGAATTGTGCCACGTCTGCAAATATAGATCTTGAAAGCTTTACCTTGTTCATATCATTAGGGTTAACGCTAATCTGAAAAGTCAGCTCTATCTATTCTAGTCATTTTATAAATATTTTCCAACCTGAGAGGTTCATCATATCAGACAATGCTGGACCGTTATTGATAAGATCGTCACTGGACAGTTTTTTTCTCAGAAGTAAGTCACCCATTCCTCCTCTTTAGTCTGCCTTAGTGTGGAAGACCTGCCGAAATCTATCCAGCATTATGCTTCCAAAATCACAGTGCCATGCAATCCACTGCAGTATGACAAGTGGGGGCCAGTGCCTTTGGGGAACTTCAAACTTTAATCTGATGTTAAATTCCATTAGTGAATTATCACTGTACCTAGATAACTTAATTTTCCAGCCATAATTTTACGTCGATATAATTTTGCTTTTATGTTTTATGTGCCTCAAAGAGGCTGTATCTCTGAGTCATGGCAGTGAATGTGTTCATATTTGCCGCTATGAGGAAGTACAGTGCAAGTGTGTGTGACTATAGGACTTTGTCTTATGAGCCTGGCTAGTTTGATGAAATGCTTATGGTAAAATTTAAATTGTTTAAAAGAACACAAAGTGAGTGAGAACATCTGTTTTATGAGTGGATACAGTTCAAATGGGTCAGCTTCGTTTGAACATGTTGGGGAGGCACTCCAAAGAAGGGACAGCAAAAGCAGGTTGTAGAGGTCATCATTAATCTAATTTCTCAGAGGATAGTATCAAAACGCAGGCCAAGTTATAGGAACAGTCGCCAAGGACACGCTGTACGTCCTAAAACAGCCTCCATTCAGACCTGGTGGTTCCTGCTTCTCAAAAGTGGCTGCATATAGATAAGGCTTAAAGCAAAAGACTCTTAGCAGTTTAATCACACAGGAGGAAATACCCATCTTTCTTCTGTGAAGCAGCTGGTAGATTCAAACCCTGTGCCTTTGGAATGGCAGTACAGCTCCTCACCATTAGGCCACCAGAGCTCCTTCATGGCATGTCAGTAACATTTTAATAGTATAAACAATTGAGTGCTCACTTTGAAGCTTCACGAGGTCTGTCCGGCAGAACAGGGTCACTTTGTTCCACCTCTTCTTGAAGAGGCTATGGAAGCACAAAACTTAGGAAGTTTTATTTGCCTTGGTTTGTAATATTTGATTTGAAAGAAGTTATGAAATGTGTAACCAACTTAGCTAAATGTAATCAATTTTGATAGCCTTGTTTTCTTGGTTTCCTGCTTGAAACATGAAGGGTTTGGGTTTTTTTTCCCTTTCTAGTTAGCAGTTTGAGCTGTGGTGCTGGAGAAGAGTATTGAGGGTACCATGGACTGCTAGGAAAACAAACAGATCCATCCTAGAAAGGGTTAAACCAGGCAGCTCCTTGGAGGCAAGGATTCTGGGGCTTCGTCTGACATACTTTGGACCTGTTGTAAGGAGGGACCGGTCCTTGGAGAGGGACATCATGCTTGGTAGAGTGTAGGGACAACGCAGGAGGGGAAGGCCCTCTATGAGGTGGATTGATTCAGTGACTGAGGTAATCGGGCTGGGTGTATCGGAGACGGTGCAATTGGCACAGGACAGAGCAGAGTTTAGGGCTGTTGTACATAGGGTCGCTATGAGTCGCAAGCGACTCGACGGCACATGGCAACAACAACAACAACAGTTAGCAGTTTATTTTTTACTTGTCTAGCCAGGAGAATTCTCTCTGCTTTGTGTTGTCTTTTTCATGCCCTTGATTATTTAAAGAAAGAACAAAAAAGAAGGTTCCCCATTCTTCACTCCAGTCTTATTTGTTTGGTTGTTATGTGTCTTGAAGCGCATCAATTCCGGTTCACAGAGACCTTATAGAGCAAAGTAGAATCCCCCATACAGTTTGCTAGACTGTAATCTTTGTAAGAGCACATCACCAGGCTTTTGTGCAGAGGAGCTGCTGATATGAGATCGAACCACTGAACTTTTAGTTAACAGCTCATTGCTTTACCTGTTGTACCACCAGGGCACCATTACAATTCTGTTACTATTTTTATTATTATTATTATATTTTTTTTACATTTAGTGTCATTTTGATTAACTCTATAACCGAGTGTTTGTTTTGGTTTTGTTTTTCTTAGGCACTCATGTAATCTTAAGTGTTCAAACCTCCTTTTGAAACATTTGGTTTATTGCTGCTGTTTTCCTTCCCCCCCCTTCCTTCTCCATTCAGACCCTAAATGTAAGGGGAGGGGGATGCAAA
The DNA here is from genome assembly GCF_000299155.1 of Elephantulus edwardii. Lineage (NCBI taxonomy): Eukaryota > Metazoa > Chordata > Mammalia > Macroscelidea > Macroscelididae > Elephantulus > Elephantulus edwardii. The sequence continues at coordinate 9,319,401 of NW_006399865.1, read as the reverse complement.
TACAAAGACATTTCAGAATATCTTCTATACCTAAAATGAGCCCTTCATTTTCCTAGAGGGTTCCTGAGAAATTCCAAAGATTTGTTCCTTCCTTCTCTGAGGAGAGAGTTGCTAGAAACAACTGTTTTTGTCCTCAGATGCCATCTACTAGGTTCCAAGGCATAACCGTACTATGTACAAAGAACAGTACAGTGTGCCCGGCCTTGTGCCAGCCTCACAAACCGTGCTGTGTTTGAGCGCATTGTTAAAGCTACCATGTCAATTCACCTCATTGAATTCACCTCTTTTCTTTGACGGTCTCTGTTACCAACCTTGATGTCCTTCTCCAGAGACTGGGCCCTTTCGCAGCATGGCCAAAATACATGACGCAAAGCCTTGCCATCCTTGCTTCTAGGAACATTCTGGCTGTTTCTTTCAACTTCTTCCAGGACAGATTTATTCCTTTTTCTAACAGTCCTTGGAATAGTCAATATTCTTCTTTGCCAACACCATAATTTAGTTTCATCAATTCTTCTTCAGTTTCCCATATTTTTGTCCCGGATTTGCATGCATGTGTGACAATGGAAAACACCACAGCTTGGGTGGAGCACATCGTAGTCCCTAAAGTGACATCTTTGCTTCCTTAGGAGGTCTCTGGCAGCAGATTTGCCCAATGCAGTGCATTGTTTGATTTTCTTCTTCTATGGATGTTGCTTGTGGATCCAAGTGAAATGAAACCCCTGACCGTCAATCTTTTTTGTTTACCATCATCTAACTTATTGGCCTACTTGTGACGATGTAGCTTTTTTTTTTAACAGAAGTATATAATCCATACTGAAGCTGTAGCCTTTACAAATAAAATTTTCAAGGTTCAGTCTGGAGGTAGGGGGAAACAGTTTCTGTTTGGAAGGAAGAAAATGTTCTGGAAGTATAGTAGTGGATGGTCACACAGCATTGTGAGTGGATTTAATGCCCTTGAAGAGGGTTGAAGTGGCAGGTTTTAGGTGGTGCATAGTTTACACAATAGGAAAGAGAGGGGGAAATTTCAATGTGAGTTTCTTTATGAAAATTGCCAGCCAAGCTAATTGAATATGGTAAATTCAACTAAATAATCAGGTCAAACTTAATGAGTCCAACCTTATTTTGTAATCATGAATAATCATTCTTTGAGAGAACTTTAATCACAAGGCAGCGGGGATGTGAGGAATCAGGGGAGGAGAGTGTAAGGAAAAATGTTAAACCTTGGAATGAGTGAAAGAAGTTGCCTCTGGTCTGGATGAGGATCTTTTCTTCCAGTAGGCTATTCTGCCACTCTGAAGTGATAAAAGTGAACTGATAGAAAACTGACAGATGGAAATAGTTCTTAGCCATGGAAATGCAAATTAGTCCCATGGAAGGCAATTCCTAACTGCTGGTAATTAGCTCAGCTTTTCCAAATTCATCTCAACATTTCTCTGCTGGGCAGGAAGGAGCCCTGGGTGATTTAGTGCATTATATGTTGCACTGCTAACTGAAAGGTCAAAAACCACCAGTTGCTCCGAGGGAGAAATAGAGGCAGTCTCCTTCAGTAAAGATTTACAGCCTTGGAAACCCAGTGAATTGGATGAGTTACTTTGAGTTGAAATTGACCGATCAGTTGAATTGACTGTGACACATGGATGTTTGCTTGACTTCTCTCTTGAACTTCCCTGGTTTCTTATTAATGACACCAGTGAGCTCGGGCAGGGTAGTCCTCCGTCAATTGTGTTGCAGACCCAAAGGGGCCATATCTTCAGCAGCTCGAATCCACCCCTAACAGTGGAGGCTCACTGTGTTTGGAACTGACTTGATGGCAATGAGTTTGTTTTGTTGGTTTCTAAAAAAAAATAAAAAATCATTTAGCAATGCACTTAAATATTTGACAGACATGTTCATTTTCTTTTTGTACTACAGTTATGATTTTACCTTTTTAAAAAAATTATCCTTTAACAGCTCCAGGGACAGGAATGATTTTGCTTTGTTAGGGACGATAAGAGGTAATTTTGATGTTACCCCAGGCTGCGCAGCTAGCCCCACCCTGTCCCGGGATGATACTCTGAACCTCTCTAATTAACACGAACCTAAAACTCCTCATCCTTGAGTCATTTGCCACTGAAAGCTCCTCCTGCAGGGTATCTGGGGCCCAGAGGTGTTTCTGAGGCTGTAAATGTTTTCAAAGACCCACAGCCACAGAAGTTCTCCCTTGGAGAGGTTGGTGGGTTCCAATGATCTTCGTTTGGTTAGCAGCCAGATTCTTTAAGCACTCCCCTGCCTGGCTTCTTTTAATGCTCTGAGGGGCGGCTCTCTGGCATGTGCAGGGAGGGAGCTGTGAAGCTACCAGCTAACTTCCCTGGCGCTTCCAGCTCACCAGTCACTCCTCAGGACAAAGACAGGCAGCTTCCTCTTGTTCCATTTATAGTCTCAGGAATTTTGGAGTGTGACCTATGAGTCCGAGCTGACTCCACTGGCAAAGGGTTTTGTTGCAAGCCAGCCCATGCGATTGTAAACAATCAGGGTGTTTCAGTTGTTTCGAGCAAATCAATGGAAAACCAAAGACTCTGCTAACTTCTAGCTTTTCTATATATGTTGACTTAAACATATGGGGTCTCTGGTGGCCTAGTTCATAGGGAATTGACTCAGTAGCAATGAGTTGGCTTTTTATGGTTGACTTTGTAAAGAGCTCTGGTAGTGTAATCCTTAGCTTGCTGTCCTACTAACCAAAGGGTCAAGGTTCGAATTTATCAGGGGACCTGAGGGAGAAATATGGGCCGTCTTCCCTCCTTAATTAAGATGTACAGCCTTGGGAATGGAATAGATGAAACTAACAGGACACTGTGAGTCAGAGTTTTGAGTTGGCTTTGTAAGGATCTGTGGCCTCTGACAGAGTCCTCTGGTGACATGTGGCCCCTTCCCCACCTTCCTCTTTTCTTACTGCATATGTGTTACTGAATGCAAGGGGTTCTTTCCGTGGTTAATTGCCAATAAGACAGAAGGATTGCAATACTCATAGCACTTTATTGCAGACCATAAGATTGTTCTCAAAGACTGCCCCCCTGTCTGGGAGTGGTCATTGGGTTTTTATACTTGGGTTAGACTTTTGTTAGTTGAAGTTACAGAATTTCTACAATTGGAAAGAACATTTCATAGACAGTTACTATTAAACAGGCCACTTATAAAATAGTTAACATATGACTGAGAAAAATGGGTTTGTAAAACGCATTTCCCTTTACATCTAACTGAGAAAAACAGTTTCCAAGAGGTAAATGCTAATCTAGGAAAGATGCATTTCCTCTCCTGATAAATGAGCAGTTCAAAGTACTTTACAGGACTAAAGAAAGGGGAAAAAGAATTCTAAGGCAAAGTAATTAGTTTTGCAGGCTAGAGAAAGTGGGTGGTGGTGGTGAAGTGGTTGTTAAGTAGAGGACTCATAGCGACCCTATGAATGAAAGACCTGCGCACTGTTCATAGAGTTTTCAGAGGCATGTTGTTTAGGAAGTGGATGCTACTCCTGCTTCCAAGTTTGTTTTAACCGGAAAGCTCCACCAAGCACTGTCCACCATAGGTAACCATTATCACATTTGGCATACCAAGGTCACAGTGTTTGGCATCACAGCAATCACGAGTTACCTCTGTACAGCAATGCACAGACCAGTGCTATACCACCCAGAAGAATGTTATACTGATATAACTATAGTTTTATAACTCATATGGAGAATTCTTAATTCATTACTATCACCCCATCATATATGTGCACGATAAAAATCTCTTTCCTTCACTACTTTGGGGTTGTTGTTGTTAAGTGCCGTCAAGTCACAGGCGACTCATGAAGGAGAGTCCTCAACGCTTGGGTGTCTCTCACCCTCTCTCCAGGTTCATAGGGTTTCCGGAGGCAAGCTTCTCCTTAAAACATAAGTGAGCCCAAGTAAACTCATGTCTGCCTTGATTGTCACTGTTTTTAAGCTCCTGTTAAGAAGACTCAAAATGCATTGAAATTTTAACGTAAGGTTTATTCTGAGCAGTTTCTCGATAGCAAATGGCTCAAAGTACATGGCTTATGAAGAGAAGAGGAAGGAGAGGTAGGGAAGATCATCTTAACTTGATCCATTGGAGCCCACCACCTTCCTTTGCTGGTGAAACTTCATCTCATATTTTGGACTTTATTGTCTGATGGGGCCAGTCCATGGGCACAAGACATCATGCGAGGAAAGGTCAGAGAGTAGAGGAAAAAGACCCACAATGACATGGATTGTGAGTGCAACGATGATGGCAGCTAACAACAACAACACTCTTTACTGAGACCAACTGATAACCAGCCACTTATACCAGGCAGGACCTGCCAGCTGGTAATCTGCCTCTTCACCCACCTGGAAGCCAACAGTCTTTTGAGGTTGAAATTAGAAGGTGATGGTTTGACAACTACTCTACTCTAGTAGTTTAACTCATTTGCATTGCTACAGAACAGCTTCCAGCAGCCTTTTGCTGGTTGGGACAGCCTCTTATGGTTCCTATTTGATTTCCTGGAGAAGAAGAACCTTGATATCACTATCTGCTGTCTTTTCTTTATTTGCCTACTCAACACTCCTCAGCTTGCAAAAAGATTGACATGAAGAGAAACTACCCATGTACGGTGATCAGCACAGTGTTCTGTTCAGAACACTTAGTAAGTGACTGGCAACGGAACTCAGTATTTATCTTCATTATCATCGCTGTTAAATTGAACTTGTGTTTCCGCAGCCGGAAGAAGGAGCTGGAAGAGTTCAGTGTTTCTCAAGCCCTAATGTGCTGGAGTTTGGGAAGCCCATTTGAAAGTCAGCACCCATAAGTGCTCTCCTTCTGATGGTCTTGATGGAGTGCAGATGGCTGCCTTTCTAGCTGGGCTCCCAGGTCATTCGGAAGATTCCAGAGTTTCTGAGGGAAATCCCTAGAGGAGGCCAAATGTGCTTTCAGGCATGAGCCTCTTCCTGGTTTTCTTCCACTTTGGACTCCAACATGAATAGAAGATAAAATGCCCAATTTCCTCCGTATGGAATCTCCATTATTGAGATGGTGAGGGTGTTGGGACATTAATTAGAAGTAAAATCTACTCCCAAGCCAGAAAAACCTTTCCACAAAAATTAAAGCGAAAGGGGGAAAAATAATCTTATAAATGAGTGATCATTAAACCAGACCATGGTGCATCTCAGACAATCCCCTAAAGGGATTGCTACGCAGGAAGGAAGCTGACCCTTTGTGTAGCTGCATGGATAGAGCCCATTACGCTCAGATTGTCAAGATAAAATTGCTAATTTTCTAGTATCTTTGTGGCAGGATACTTGAAGTTGTACTAATCTCTGCCCTGGAAACTGAGACGTAGGATGTGTTCTTAAGTGAGGATTCCATTTCCAAAAGTCCTCCAGGAAACCTCCTTGATTTGCATACATCCTTTTCTAGGAGACAAAGAAGGAAAGAAAGGGATGGGTGTGGGGGCTCTTCTCCTATTTTCAGCAGGTTTAAAAAGGTAAATGCTAATCCAGCAAAGGCACATTTCCCTTCCTGGTAAACAGGCAGTTTAGAGTACAATTTACATATGACTGAGAAAAACCATTTCCATGAGGTAAATGCTAATCTAGGAAAGATGCATTTCCTTGCCTGATAAATGGGCGGTGTAAAGAACTTTATATGACTAAGGAAATGAGGAGGGGAAGACTTCTAAGGCAAAGTAACTACTTTTGCAGGCTGGAGGAAACTGATGTCAGTTTTATAACTATACTAACTGGTATGTTTGGATAATTCTAAATTATTAATTCCACCCCATCAGCAATATCCAAAATATTTTGTTGCAGACCTGGGAGAGCAGAGAGAATCTTTTCAAAAACTGCCTTCCCATCTAGGAGTGGTCATTGGCTTTTATACTTGGGTTAGATATGACAGTTACTAGTAGTTTACATAAGACTAAGAAAATACTGTCTTAAAGAGATAAATGGTAATCCAGGAAAGATGGATTTCCCTTCCTGGTAAACAAACGGTTTAAGGTACCATTTACATATGACTGTGAAAGACAGTTTTAAAGAGGTAAGTGCTAATCTAGGAAAGATGCATTTCCTGTCCTGGTAAACAGACAGTTTAAAGTACTTTATATGACTGTAGGGGAGTGGGGAAATAGAATTCTAGGGCAAAGTAACTACTTTTGCAGGCTGGAGGCAACTGACAGCAGTTTTATATATACACTGATATATTTTGGATAATCCTGGATTTATTACTATTACTGTATCAGGTGGGCCTGTGTTACAGGATGTGTAAGAATTGTCAAGAGTTCAAGTTGCAGTAAATGAGGAGAGTCCCCACCCCAATGTAGGTAGGATGGTTGGAGATTTTCTTGAAACATAAGGGCTAAGGAAACAAGGGCCAGTGACTTTTGGAAACAGTGCGGTCAGTTCTAGCAAGTGCTCAGGTTAAAGGGCTGTGAGGCAACCAGGACGTGGCTTAGCTTCAGCACGTACGTGATTGGATGGCAGCATCTCAGAACTTGGGTGAGTTATTGCTTCATCTGGAGCAGAAGATCTTGTGGTATTCTGTTGAGATTTGGGTAGTGTTTCACTTGAAAGCAGATGGCTTGAAAACATTTTAATATTGAGAGTGGTGATTATATCTTTCAGGTGGTTGTGCTGGAATGGGAGAGATGATGGGTTACTGCTCTTCAAGGAACTTTAATCTTTCTCATAGGAAACAGGGCAGCACACAAGCAGCATAGTAAGCAAATCTCTTTGACAGCAGAGCTATAAGGCAGGAGCCAACCACATCTCTGAATGTGTCTCTCTCTCCACAATCCCAGCAGTAATCCACGTTCCTGCTCCAAGCTCCTGGCAGGACTCTTTACATCTCTCCTTCCAGTGCTTTGAGCCATAATTTACTTCCTTCTGTTCATTGTTGTGCTATGCCTACATTTTTCAAATTTGGGTCTATTCTGGTTTTACTATATCACCCATGACCAAACCAGTTCAAAGTGGCCCAAAGCCTTGTTTAGGTGAGCTAAGAAGCACTGAGATGCCTTTGAGCTGTGGTGTTGGAGAAGAGTATTGAATGTACCCTGGACTGCCAAGAAAACAAACAGATTCATCCTGGAAAGAGTTAAACTAGGCTGCTCCTTGGAGGCAAGGATTCTGGGGCTTCGTCTGACATTCTTTGGACATGTTGTAAAGAGAGACAGGTCTTTGGAGAGGGACATCATGCTGGGCAGAGTGGAGGGACAGCGCAGGAGGGGAAGACCCTCTATGAGGTGGATTGATTCAGTGACTGGGATAATTGGGGTGGGTGTGTCAGAGGCAATGAGATTGGCACAGGATAGAGCAGAGTTTAGGGCTGTTGTACATAGGGTCGCTATGAGTCGCAAGTGACTCGACGGCACATAACAACAACAGTAACAAGAAGCACTGATGCAGAACTCAGTTCAGCACATTAAGTCAGAGATCATGTGACTTGGATTAATCAATGGTTCATATGAGACATACGAAAATGCAGACTAGATTTGAAGTGGGTCCCAGAAAGTAAAGTTGTACTTTTCAAAGAACTTTCCCAATGCATCGTTGTTAGAAAAAAAGAGTTTAGAGTGAGACACAAAGAAACTGGTCCCAAAAAAATGAACAGGCCTTTATTGTGTGGTCTAAGAGGGACCCCAGGTGACCACACCACACCACACACAGAGAAGGTCAAAATGGCACCAGGGCAGTCAAGGACAGTTCCTTTTTATAGGAGGTTGTAGGGAGGACTAGGGAAGTTGGTATTTTGCTTGGAATTTGGGATGGGGATCCTGTTAATGAACTTGGCTGTGGGCTTTTGCGAGCAGGCCCAGAGCCTTATCAGGTTGGTCCTCTGGTCTGGCTACCTTAGACATTATCAGGTTTCTTTAAGGAACGATCAGGCCTGAGGGCAACTGGAACATTCTTCCTCCAGTTAGGGTTCAGAGGCAGATTCCAGAGTCATTTGCAGGGTGTGGGAAATGGAGTTCTGGGAAAAGGGTGGAATGGAGTAGGGGGGGTGGCCCTTGAACTAAACCTTATGACTTCAAGTTTTGGAAAGTAAAGAGAATGCATCTATGCATGTACTCACAACTCTCTCTCTGTCTCTGTGTGTGAACACTACTGTAAGACAATGTTATTGTAACATTCTTCCAGAGGGTGAGAAGCAAAAATGAAAAGGGAAGGAAATACTGTTCCCTGAGGACTTTGACAGGCTTTTCAAACAATAACACTTCTCTCTGAGAAACAAGAAGGATATGAGGCAGCTCATAGTATCTTGAGGGGCAATGTCAGGTTTGATTTATGCTTAGGAATCATTTGAATGGCTACAACATTTGTCTTCGTAGTTCCCATTTGGTGCTAATATATACCATCCTTTTTTTTACATGAAGATGGTTTTAAACTCTTGCTCTATATTGAGCAGGTATGTTCTAAGGTTAAAGTCATTTCAAGGAAACAGAAGGGGTTTTTGTGCATTGATATTATTTGACTAAACTCATACTAAGAAAACCAAATGGGATAATGCATGTGATTATTATTTGAAATATGGGGAAATACCATACAAATGTCACGTCATGGCTTCCATGCCTTCTGCCTTTTCTTGATGTGTGTCTCACGTCCCTCTTCCTTTCCTCTGTATTCTAACTCCACACACAATCTTGTTGTTCACCCCTCAGCAGATATCCCTTCTTTAAAAAGCTTTTTTGATGCTTGTTTTTTTTTTGGTTAACTCTTAACAGTCCCTGGAAGGTTTCCACATGGAGTGTGAATGGTTAAACACTCAACTGCTAACATAAAGGCTGGTAGTTTGATGCCACCACCTAGCATCTATGCAGGAGAAAGACTTATTGACATTGTTGTTGTCTGGTGCCATGGAGTCAAGAACGACATACAGCATCCCCACAGACAGCAGATCTGAACCCTGTCCTATCCTATGCCTTCCTGATGCACTAGAGCCCATTGCGGCAGTCAGCGCACTGATCCACCTGGTTAAAGGTCTTCCTCTCTTTTGCCGACCCATCCTCTGCTTTCAAAAGCATCATGTCCCTCTTCAAGGAATAGCCTCTCCTAGCAACATGCTGGAAGTATGTGAGGCAGAACTTTATCATCTTTGCCTCCATAATGTTTACAGCCAAGGCAGTCTTACTTTGAAGCTAACAGAAACACCACTAACCTGAGAGTTGAGCAATGTTGTCAGTTTGAGGACTAAGGTGTGCCTGATTCAGGCCATGGTCTTTTCAGTCATTTGCTATGCATCTGAGAGCTGGACAATGAATAATAAGTACAGAATTGATGCCTTTGAGCTGTTGTCTTGGAGAATAGTACAGAAGATCCCATGGAGTTCCAAAAGAAGAAACAGATATGTGGTGGAGAAGGTACAGCCACAGTGCTTCTTAGAGGCAAAGATGTTAAGGGTTATCTCACATACTTTGGGCATGTTGCTAGGAGAGGGACATCGGGCTTGGAAAGGTGGAGAGATAGCGAAGGAGAGGAAAACCCTCAACCAGTTGGACTGACACAGTGACTAAAGCAATGAGCGCAAGTGTGTCAGAGATTGGGAGAATGGCACAGAATAAGACAGGGTTCAGATCTGTTATTCATAGGGTCGCTATGAGTCAGAATCGACTCAGTTATTTTAGTGCACATAGTAGTGCTGCAGAAGAAATGCCTGGTGGAAAAAAGACCTATAAATCTACATCTGTAAGATTATAACCTTTAAAAACCTACCTGAACATATTGGTTTTTTGGGTTGGGTGTTTTGGCTTCCCCCCCCCCCATCTTAACTGTATATCCAGTGTTGTATTTTATATCCTTGTGTTATAAGCTGCTTGTTTATATGTCTTAAAAAATGTCTGAACTGATTTATAGCTGATCTTCCAGTGGATTTTCAGGGGCTAAAAGTTGCACGAGAGGAGCATGCCCTCTTTCTCCACCGGAACTGCTGGTGGATTCGAACCTTTTAGGTTAGGGGCACAACTCCCTATAGATTATGCCACCAGAGCTCCCTCCCTTGTTTATATTAAACAAGGCTGCTTCTAGTAGAATTTGAGATGGCAAGTGATGATTTTTTATTTGTCTTTGAATATCTAGTGCTGGAGTTCCAATTCCAATATCTTGAAGTAAGCTCCTATGAGGCCAAACCTTCCAGAAATACTAGCGATAAATTATGGATACATTTTAAAAGAAGAATAAACAAACCAAACCAGCTACCTGAAAGGAAACATATCTGGCAGATATTGTCAGGGAGTCAGAACTTGGAAGAAAGGACAGTGACAATGTGAATTCCTCATTTTTTGTGACTTTGACATGATGGTGGGCCACAATCACAGAATGTCTTTAGCTCTGTCTGTTCAACTCTGGTCTCTGAAAGACAAAGGAGGGAGAAGAAACAACATCCCTCTTCCCCCAAGGCTTTTAATGGCAAGTCAAAACATAGGATTTGCTTTTTTAGCGTTTTGGTGCATGTGACTTATTTGACGTGGAACCTTTTTATAATGTACCACGTAAGTCCCAGGTTCTACATGTGAGCCCTACCTGTGCTTGTGGACAACTTCTGACCTTCACAAGCAGGGGGAACTGAGATTTTAGCTGCTTCCTATCCCACATAATACAGAATGTATAGTTCGCTGCCTACCCCTCAAGTACCATTTATCCATACCTATTGGAGGAATGCAACAGAATCCAGAGATCCTTCAGATGTCCTTGACAACAGATTTATACAATGCAAAATGTCTTTTGATCTTTTAAAATTTTTTTGCTTTTTAAAATTGTTTTGCATAGAATAATTTGTATACATTGCATTTCATTAGTGTATTGCGTTTTATAAATCTTTACATTGTATTTTATACAATCATTTATATACATTATATTTTTTGTAATTACTACTGATCTATGCCTATTATTAGTCCATCTTTTCAAGGACTCATTGAATCTTACCTATTTCTTGACCCCTTCCCCCTCATCTGCCCACTAAACTGCTATATTAGTGATTTCCAGCCTTCCCTATTTTCTGCTCCCTTCTCCCTTTTGGAGATTTATGCACATCATACTAGTTATCCTTCTATTTTTACAATAATCTACACAGTATTTATCCTTATGAGACTGAGCTAGTTCACTGTCTTTTGATTTCTTGACCGTGGATTATTGATCCAAGTAAAGTCAAATTGTTGACAACTTCAATCTTCCTTTGTCATGAGATGTTGCCTATTGGTCCAGTGGTGAGAATTTGTTTTCTTGATGTCGAGGTAGAATTTCTATTAAATGCTGCAGTCTTTGATCTTCTGCAGTAAGAGCTTCAAGACCTCCTCAGTTTCTGTAAATGAGGTTGTGTGATCTGCTTAAGTTAGGCTGTCGATGAGTCTTCCTCCATTCCTGATGCCACATTCTTCTTCGTATATCCCAGCTTCTTAAATGATGTGTAATTAGAATTATTCTCTCCAAAGTGCAAAGAGCAATAATATAAATTTAAAAACTAGGGTGCGCCTGAGCCAAGTAATAGTATTTTCCATTGCTTCCTATGCATCTGAAATTTGGACAATGAAGATAACAGAAGAGACAATGCCTGTGAATTGTGCTATTAGTGAAGGATACTATTTTTTAAATTTTTTTTTTACTTTTTTCCCTACTAGTTTGTTTACAAAACTCTTAATACAAATTTGAACAAATTCTTTCAAGTTCCCTCACACCCCCCCCCATTAAATTGCACAACCCAATGATTAATCCCCACCTCCCCCTGCACATCCTCATCCTTCTGCTTCCATCCTATCTCACCCCTCCTGGATCTTTATACTCATTGTACAATAATGGTTTCATACAGTATTTGTCCTTGTGGGACTGAGTTAGTTCACTTAGCATATTACTCTCCAGTCCCTCCCAAGTTAGGTAGTGAGTTACAAAATCATTGCTCCTGTGTGCTGCATAGTATTCCATTGTGTGAATGTACCATCGTTTCTCAAGCCATTCGTTTGTGGTTGAGCATATGGGCTGGTTCCATGTTCTTGTGGTGGTGAATAATGCTGCGATGAACATATGGACTGCCAAAAGAAGAAACAAACCTGTCTGGAAGTGCAACCAAGGTACTCATCAATGACAAGGAGAAACAAATCTAAAAAAGAATGGTGAAACTTCATCTTACCTCCTTTGGGCATGTTGTCAGATAGAGCCAGTCATTGGAAAAGGATATTGTGCTGTGAAAGGTGAAGGTCAGCAAATGAAAGGAAGACCCTCAACAAGATGGACTGAGACAGCGATTCGAACAACAGGTTAGAGTAATGGGACATCATGAGGATGGCGCAGGATAGGGCAAGGTTCAGATCTGTTGTTTGGAAGGTCACCATGAGTCAACTCAAGGAGCTCTGGGGGCCTAGTGATAAGGAGCCGCACTGCACCAGCTCCTCTGAGGGAGAAAGATGGCCATTCTCTTCCTGTGCAGTTTACTGCCTTTGAAAACCCGCTGGAAGGTCAGCTGTGGTCTGTTCTGGCTCGATGACACATCACCACCACCATGTGTGTCAACTCAGTGGCACCCCACAACAACATGAGAACAGACTAGAACCCTGTGTAGTTTGGCCCAGCACAGATAAGCTAATGTAAGTGTCAGCCTTCTTAAAAGCTGATGAGTGTGAAATAAATGTTTACTGTAGCAACCTGTTGGGATTTTTGAAACCACTGGTTACACTAAAGACCAGACCAGACCAAACCAAGAAGTGACTGATGCATCCTGAGCTCCCCTGTATCCCTTGCGCTGATGGCTAGATGAGAGGAGGTTTGTCTTTTAAATGGAATTTTTATTTAATCTTTGGAGTCATTTGCTGGTTACTCTGAAGGTCTCGCCCACATGTTGTCTAATGGACTAGGGACTAAGTCAGCATTCAGAGTGCACAGTCGAACAGGAATAACATCATGAAGAAGTTCAGAATTTCAACTCTGATCTCGAACATGCAAAGGAAGGGGGGAACCCCTAGCAAGGCTTATTATGGAAAGTCAGAACCTGGTAATGGTGATTTTAGCTTCTGCGACCACGTGAGTCATTTAGTGTGAAGTCTTCATACCATAGGGAGAAGTCATTAGGTTGGCCGTCATCATCCAAATTGGAACTTCTCTGATGTGCTTTGCGGGGGAATAAGGTGAGAAATAATGAGAAGAAGATTGCTTTGTGTGTGAGCCAGCTATTGCTCAAAGGGTGAATTTATGGTGAACAGAGAAAATAGATCATCAAAACATGGCCTCCGCATGTACGGCTGCAGTTGCCATAAGTTAATTTTATGTTCCAGTCTTCCCTCCGCCCCCGCTTCCATTTGTGGTCACAGCACATCACACCTTCACATAGAACTGACAAAAAGTGAAGGACTTTGTCCTTTCTGCATTCATTATTACCTTCTTGTTACCCTTCTTTTACCACAAAACCTCCCCCATACAACAAACCCCAAACAACCCATCCACAGGTATCACCACAGTCTTCAGCCAAATGAAATTGATTTCTTCAGCAAGCTAGCAATCCTTTGTGAGGCTACCTGGTAGAAATTTTGACATGGTGCGTCAAGTGGGATTATGGGTCTGGCCACAGTTGCTGGAAATTGCCATTTGTGTGCTCAAGAGCCTGGCAGTTCTCATGGTGTATAGAGTACCGCCCACCCCGATTGGTGGCTGCCTTGTTAGCACCTGTATGTCTCCCCTGAAGCCCGGTGCTCTAAATAAACCACCCTGTATCCGTCATGTTGGACTTCACGCGATTGCTGCTGTTGCTATGTTTATTCTTTTCTTTCCAGGTCCCTTTCAACTCCGCCACATGGGGCTTTTGATTTCATTTTCATGGTGTGCTTTCCCTATTAAGCTGGAAGCCCTTCCTCTGCCAGTGAGGTAGGCAGTTACCGCCTTTCTTAGCACATTCACTTAAGTGATCTCAAAACAATACGTAGGCATCACTGTGGGTCGAAGATTTTAAAAAAAAAAAAACAAAACCAAAAAGCAAACCAATTGCCATTCAGTTGATTCCAACTTACGGAAGTCCAATGTGTGTCAGAGTAGAATTGTACTCCAAAGAGCTTTCAAGGGGCTGGGCTTTTGGAAGCAGATTGCCAGACCTTTCTTCTGAGGTGCCCCTGGGCAGGTTCAAATCAGGACTTCAAAGCAGTTCAGCAATGGCCAATGAGGAACCCCGGGGTGGATGTGAATATTTTAAAAGATGAGTGAATTGGAATGGGGAAGACTATAGGCTGAAGGCCTGCTCGGAGGGTTAGCGTCCTTTGAAAACAAGGACAGTGCCTGTGTTTCATGCAAGCTTCCTGAGTGGCTCGTTTGAGAACAGTGAGACTCACTTCAAATATGGCAACTGACCGTACCACTTTGAATGTGTGTCATTCTCTACTGTCCTCAATAATCCAGTGTCATGTGACATGTTCCGGAAAGGGTCAAAACACTTCTCTGAGTGTCCCATTCCAGTCCTTTGACCTGTAGTTTTTCCTGTTGTGATTCTTGTTCCAGATGACCCAGATGTTAAAAATTCAGGTCTTTCCTATCCATCCTTTATTAGCCATGGCTGAATCAGTTCAAAGCCCTGGCTCAGCAACCTTTTAGTCACTGGTTGAGTGTTTCATCATTTGCATCCCTCAGACCCTCTAATTTTAGGTCTATAGTCTCTCTATTTTTCACACTTTTCTTTTTCAATGTTCTCTTTTGTTATAGATTCAATTGTACCCTTCCCCTCTCTCAAATCAGTGTTAGAGTGCTAATCTGTGGTGCAATCTTGTTTGGAAACGGGATTTTCCTTATTCTGCTAACTGGGTCAGGCATACTCTAAACATATCACTTCTGAGTTACAACACGAGCACTTTTAGGCCCAGAGGTGGGAATCAAGAGAGAGATGCTACAAATCCAGAGAGTAAGGAATGCCTGACATGACCGACAGAGGAGGAGTCAACCCTGATTTGGACTTTGAACATACAGAATGGTTCAAAAAGAAATGTCTGTCTTTCAAGCCACCCACTGGTACCATTAGGAAATTCTCTACTTAACTGATTGCGTCTCCTTGTCAAAAATCAGTTGACTATACATAGATGAGCTACTCTCTGGGTTCTGAGTTCTATCCCACTGACCAGTGTGTCTCTTGTGGTACCGCGACCATGCTGATTTGACCAGCACAGCTGTGTAGAAGGATTTCTGATCAGCAAGTGTGATGCTGCCTACCTTGTTTCTCTTTTTCAATAGTATCTCGCTTATTCGGAGATCTCTTTTCATTCCAGATAAAATTGGAAATGGCCTTTTCCATTGTATTGAGGAATAGAACATAACTTTTGGCACTATACCAGGTTTTCAAATGAGCGGACAGAATATCTAAAAAAAACAAAACAAAGCAACAACCGAAGCACACTGCTGTCAAGTTGACTTTGACTCATAGACCTTCCATCAGTTTTCTGAGGCTGTAAAAAAAAATTTTTTTTGAGCCTGTAAAATTTTTACAAAAGGAGTTTGAGTTAGCAGTGCAACACATACCACACTGTACCACCAGAGCTACTTGGATATATTATTGTTGTATACCATCAAATCAGAACCAACTCTGGTTGTGGTTCCCCCACCCCCAGTGGATTTTCAGAGGCTATAAATTGCAGGGGAGGAGATTCCTCATCCTTCTCCCACAGAGCAGTTGGTGGACTAGAGCCAAGTGCCTTTGGGTTGGCAGTGCATCTCCTTACCACAAAGCCACCAGAGCTCGGAGGCTACAAACAGAATGTAAGTCTACTTAAGATTGTAGACATATTTTTATTGGACTTATTCATGGTTCACCTGAGACGAAAGTGACTTACACGAGGTTTACGTGATGGGGTGGTATAAGCTTTGGGTCCAGGACCAAGTAGCCCTCTCTCCATTCTCAGTCTCCTCCCTCTGTTGCTCTTTTGTTGCACAGAATCCCAAGAGTCTCCCAGTTGAATCAAAATTTCGTTCAGTTGAATTTAAATTTATTTTAAAGAAAAGAGCCCACCGCTCCCCACCAGTTCGCTCCCCTCTCCAAAAAGAAAAAGAAAAATAAAGAAAAAAGCCCACGACCAGGGAAGTTTGCATACCTAGAAGGACATTGATATCCTTGGCCCGCCACTAAGCAACCCAGATGGGACTGTTTATGTTGACTTAGTTTCAAAACAAAAAGCCCTTCAACAAATCTCCAGTCTAAAGAAGGGGCCCTCATGTAGCAATGCATCTTGAGGATCTGTAGTACACACACACACACACACACACACACACACGCCATACTCATGGTTGGATGGAAGACAAGGTATGCTAGGAAGTCACTCCCACTCCAAGCATCATTCCACATAGATCCACTTTGGGAAATGAAGTCTTCTGGGTCCTGCAGGTTTTCGTTGTCTTTCAGAGTTCCTTATTATAACATCTGTACTCCTGGGAAAAGCTTCTTGCAGAGGCTTTTCAGATGATATTAGCTAATCCTTCAAATGTTCTCTCCCTAAGAGAAGAGCTCCCTTGTGTTTTGGTAACAGAAAAAGAAGAGTACCAGGAGTGAGGAAGAGTCCTGCCTGAGAAGATGTCTTTCTTCAAATGAAGCTCCTGTAACCAGAGGCTCTGGGCCAAATGGGATTGAAAACCTTGCTGTTTCTACAGAAACAGCTGCTCTTAACATCATCAGAAGGGACACGCTACCACAAAGAACAGTTTCGTCAAAATGAAACATAGCATGGCCAAATCTCTAGATTCCCTCGCCAATCTCCTATTACAACTTCTAATGGTCCCACAGAAAAGGGAAAGAGAAGCACTGGAGCTGAGCCCCCAAATAAAACTGCAAAGCTGAGACATAGCAAAATCATCTACACACCTTCTTGTTTTTAACTGCACTCTAAATGTTTCATCTGCCCTAAGATACATCATCGTCTCCCTCGTACATTTAAGCATTTCTGAAATCCAGATGCACCTAATGGCTTGATGGTATCTTAGAATCACTGGAGCCGGGTCAGTTTTCATGTTGTTATGCCCTAAAGGCACCAGTTTAATCCCAGTGTTTACGCAATTGAACTTGACCTCTGTGCACTCTTATTCCTATGTGTGTTGAGTTTAACTGTCACTTAAGAAGATTAACCATGGTTTGGTATTGCAACAATAAGATATCATGAACTCAGGGAGGCAGCGAAACAGAGCAGTGGAGGATAAATTTGATATTAATCAAACAAATATTTGTCATTGGAGGAACGATGGCAATTTCACATTTACTTTTGGTGCTGTGACCAAGTGCTTTATGGGGTCAAAGGAAAGACAACCATGGGTTCATGAAGCTCTGTTGTATTTTGTTTCTTAAGTTCGTTTAAAAGCTTGGCCTACCACAAAAAATCAGTTTGGTATCTTTATACTAACAAAAAAGCTCAAAAAGGAAGAGAAAATCTAGGAAATAGTATTTCTAAAAGCCCTGTAATTGATAAAATGTCTAAGAATTAACCAGTGAGATAAAGAGACTTATACAATGAAAATTAGCAAATGTTACTGGAAGAGACTAAGAGGGATCCACATAAGTTGAAAGACAGCCTGTGCTCATGAACTGGAAGGCTTAATGTGAAAATGTCAATGCTACATAAAGCAATCTACACAATCAATGTAAACCCAGTACAAATCCCAACAACACTCCTTATTGAAAGGGGAAAAGCTGTTGACCAACTTGATATGGAAAGAATGGCAACTCTGAGTAGCCCAAGTGATATTGACCAAAAGAAAGAAAGCAAGAGGTTGGAGGGGGAAGGAAAAAAAAACCAAAAAACAAGAGGTCTCCCACTCTTTGGTACCAAAACACATTCAACAGTCACTGAAATGAAAACAGTTTGGAATTGCTTCAAGGATAGACACATCAACCAAGAGAATAGAATCAAGAACCTAGCGTTAAAGCCAACCATTTATGGACAGTTGATTTGTGACAGGGGGACAGAGTCCATTCAGAGGACAGAAACAATCTGATAAATTGATGTAGGTTTCGTATGAACACAATTAAGTGTTCTGGGATCCCCATTCTTCTCAATGTTAGCTTTAGTTTGCTTTGAGCCACACAGTTAAATGCCTTTGCACAGTCATTAAAATAATGATAGACATTCTTCTTATATTCTCTGCTTTCAGCCAGGAACTATCTGCCATCAGTAGTGATATCGCTGGTGCCACAAAGGCATCCAAATCCCACTTGAATCTCTGATATTCCTCTATGTATGGTTCTAGCTGTTTTTGGATAATTTCCAGCAATTTCTTGCTTGCATGTAATATTAATGATACTGTTTGATAACCTCCACATTCTGCTCATCACCTTTCTTGGGAATGGGAACAAAAATCGATATTTTCCAGTCAAGCAGCCAAGAAACTGCCCGTCAGATTTTCTGGCATAAACTGGTGGGCACATCCAGGGCTGCATCTGTTTGTTGAAACATATCAATTGGTATCCCACTGAGCTTCCTGTGTTGTTGTTACGTGCTGTCGAGTCATGTATAACTCATAGCGACCCCATGAACAAAAGATCTGAACCCTGCCCTATCCTGTGCCATTTTCATACTTCTTGACACACAAGAGCCCATTGCTACAGTAACCGTATCAATCCACCTGGTTGAGGGTCTTCCTCTGCTTCGCCGACACTCCTCCCTTCCCAGCATCATGTCCTTCTCCAATGAATAGCCCCTCCTGGCAACTAGGACAAAGTATGTGAGGCAAAACCTCATCTTTCTTGTCTCTAAAGAGCACTCGGCTAAACCCTCTCCAAGATATGTCTTGTTTGTTCTCCTGGCTGTCCGTGGGACATTCAGTGCTCTTCAACACCACAGCTCAAAGGCATGAGTTCTTCTCCCATTATCCTTATTCATTGTCCAGCTCTCAGATGCGTAACAGGTAATTGGAAAGACCATTGCCTGAATCAGGTGCACCGTAGTCCTCAAACTGACATTATTACTCTTCAGTAATTTGGAGAGGTTCTTAACTGCAGATTTTCCCAGTGCAGTGCAAATCCTTATTTCCTGACTTCTGTTACCAAGGGTGTTAATTGTGAATCCAAGCAAGATGAAGTTGTTGACAGTTTCTGTCTCCTCTCCATCCATCATGACTCTGCCTAGCGGTCCTGTGAGAAGAGCTCCCTATAGGCACAACTAAATACATAAATATGTAGGTGAAGGGGCATGGATTTACTGGAGAAACACACGTGGATACGCCACATACGTAACCATCTTCCAACATGAATTTCCTTGATTTGAAGGCCATTCTCTCATGGGACAACTCAATCAATTGACATGCCATAGGTCGCAAAATTCCTGATCTACTTCCTAGTGAAGTAAGTTGCATCTAGAGTCTTAAAATCCTGCAGAAGACCACCCGAGCTATTAGTGAAACAGCAGAGTGGGAGACAAAAATCAAGAATTAGTGCCAACTATGGATTGAGTCCGAGCCAACTCAAAACAAACCCTCCAGGGAATTTTTGCAGGTTTTAAATCTCCCTCAGAGCTGCTGGTGTATTGGAACTAACCACTTTGTAGGTTTGTAGGTCCATAGACTGTCAGATCGGAACTCCCCCCTCAACTGTAAAAGAATCAATTTCTGTTCATGACAGCCATCCATTTGTAGAGTTTCTGTGATAGTAGCACTGGATAACTAACTTAATGACCTTTAAAAAGCCTATGAGCCCTCATGGTTAACATCCTGTGTCAATGTGGCCATTCAATGTGTTGTAAACTGTAATCTCTATGATGTTAATAAGGCAGGATTACAAGCAGGTCTATAAAGAAATGAGGAGCCTTATCTGATTGAGGGTGGATCTCCTCAAGGGTGTGCCTTGGGTGGTATTTGTGTTTAGACCCTGGCAAGAAGCCCTATATTCTGGCAATCTGGCTTCTGGTCTCCAGACTTCAAACAGTGTGGCCTTCCATACTTGCTGACTTTGGACTCGTCAAAAGCCAGCCATCTGCAGCCCCATTTCCCAGCAGTGACCTTTGGATGTGTCAGTCTCTGAAGCCAGCAACCAGCACTCTCTAAAGCCAGCCATCCATCTGTGACCCTGCCTCCCACTTTTCAGCCCCTGAAGTCAGTAGCTTCCAAAACCGTTATGAGCCCTTGCCTGCCTGCTGAGACCTGGACTCTGCCTCCTCAGACACCTCTGTCTTGAGGTCTGACCTACAGACTGGAACTTGCATATAAGTCTTTTGCTTGAGGTAAATCTCTTTTCTTCCTCTCTCTTTCTCCATATATATATCTATTTATATACACTTCACTGGTTTTGCTTCTCTAGAGAACCTAACCTAAGAGACCAAAAAGGTAAACATTTCCTGAAACCAAAGCTGAGGAGCTAAGGAACCAGGACATCTAGAATACTAGAAAGGAAAGGAAAGGAGACATACAGAACACAAAGATAATTTTGACATGCTGTATTAACAATAACGAATGTTACGGAACAATCTGTGTGGAAATTGTCAAATGGGAATGTAACGTGCTATGTAAACTTTCACCAAAGGCTCAAATTTTCATAAAGAATTGATGCCTTTGAGCTGTGGTGTTGGAGAAAAACACTGAACATCCCATGGATGGCCGGGAGAACAAACAGATGTGTCTTGGAGAGGGTGCAGCCGGAGTGCTCTTTGGAGGCTTTACAAGGGAGGGCTATTCCTTGGAGAGGGACATGATGCTCGGAAAGGTGGAGGGTCAGTGAAGGAGAGGAAGACCCTCGACCAGGTGAATTGACATGATGACTGCTGCAATGGGCTCTTGTGTGTCTGTAAGTGTGAGGATGGCGCAGGATAGGACAGGGCTCAGATCTGTCTATAGGATCTCTATGAGTTATATACTTGACGCGACAGCACCTGACAACAACAACAACCTTCCCAAGCAAGAACATGAACTCTGTTCTCTAGAGAGTCAAAACTTGTGAAGCTTATGTCCATAAAGAGAGTAATGGCTTATAGACAGTGGCAAGTCCTAGATCTGTGGGCCAGACATCAGCAAGAGGCTTCTCCTGATTCATATGGCTGCAGGGGCTGATTAGACCAAGATCAGTCTGTGGGAAGGCAGACGGGTGAGAAGCCTGGCTTTGTATATATGACTGGCACGCTATTTATTGGCTCAAGCCCATAGAACTGAAGATGATGAACCAAAACAACATGTAGTTTGGGTAAGAAGCGAGTAAACTCTGCCAGAGACAAAATTGCCTGTACGTGAGATCAGAGCTATGACCAGATAAAGGGCTGTGTATCCCACCCTAACACTCTTATAATTGATCAAGGCTGATCATATCCGACCATATAGTGCATGGAAGGTGAACTACACCATTATATAACCAGAGAATCATGGTCAAGTTGACACATGTATCAGCGTTAGCACTTGCAGAATAGATGTTGGCAGGTTAGACGAAAGACCTCTGGGAAACAGTAGAGCATTGCTTTAAGAACTGTTTTACCACCAGAGCTCTCAATGGCATGGAGAACAAGGTTCTTAGTAACCCAGGGTATTATAGCTACAAAAGCAGAATATGGATGTGGAAATTCTGTGATGAAAGATTATGAACTTTATGGTTAGACAGCTGAGTTTGAAGAACTCCTGGAGATCAAACCAATTTACTTCCTTTATATTCTTCATATTCTGATTTATAATAGTGATACTCTGATTTATAATAGTGAAACATGATTAAAACCTATATCTAAATTAGTCTAGGCCCCTGGGCAGAGCAAACTGAAGGCTACGGATCAGAAGGTTCAAGTTCTCCATGCAGCTCTGCGGTAGGAAGGCTTGGTAGCCTGCTCTCATAGCATGGAACCAAGAAAATCCTTCGGAGCAGTTCTACTCTGTAACCCCAGGGGTCATCATGCGTCAGAATTGACTTGACAGCTCTGGATTTGAAAATAAATGTAAAAAGCCCTTTCGAAGATATGCAGGAAAATTGCCAAGTACTTTAAGAAGCATATGCCATAATTTAATTTGAATAATTTTTTCTTTCTTCATGTCACATAATGTACATCTTATAGTTGACGGCATCTTGGGTATGACAGTAGAGACAAAGCCTGTACAAATCTGGGTCTGCTGACAGTTAAATACCTGCCACTTCTAATACAATCCATCACTGGAGAAGGGTTGACAGAGAGGAGGAAGAGGAACAATAATAGTCACAAAATCTACCTGGGGTGAATTGTCAAGAGCTAGCAATATCTATCAAAGGAAGAAATCATCTGTTGAGTTTGTTTGCAAGTTGCTTTTGACATTCTACAGCTCTGAGTTGATGGCTTTTTCTCTGGTGTCTTGAAGTATGACCTTTTCCCTGAAAAGAGGGCCTGTGTGGGATTGTCCATAGGGATTTGTGCCCCTGTAGCACCTCCCTGGCAACTGGAATCCAGGAGAAAGATTGACAGTCTCCTCCTGTGCCATTTACAGCCTCGGAAAGGCCGCTGGAGGGTCAGCTACGAGGCTATCCTGTCTTGACAGCAATGAGTTTGCATTTTCTGTTGAGAAATTGTCAGCCATGAACTTGAATGGTCTTGATTTGCTGTTTAGAGGATGGGATAATTACTTCTGACAATTTTTAAATCATCCCCATGAAGTCTCTACAGGATGCCAATTACAGTTATGGATAGCCTTTTAGCTTGGTTACTTTCAAGCGGCAGGAAATCAAATAAGATGTGGAGACCAAGGTCAGAAACACTTTATCAGGCATCACAGATGTGGCCCCCTCCCTCACTGATGGAAGGCCATACACTCAAGGGCTGGGTCCTCTCCCATTGCACTCTGAAGGTACTGGCACAGCACCTGTGTGATTATAAGTAGGAAAAATGACGTGGGGAGCTACTTCATGTAAATGACTATTTAGTGAACATCTTTTTATCGGGGCCCTTCTCTAGGTCTACCACTACAGAGATGAGACAACTTATTGTTGTCTCATATTGGTGACGGCGTAGAAGGATAACATTGACCTATGCATCTTAACATCAAGAAGACAAATAAATATCTTTACCCTGGGCCCCGTCTCCAATCACGACAAATGGAGAAAGGATGAAAAACTTGATGATCATCTTATTTGGATCCACAATCAACACCCTTGGTGCCAGAAGTCAGGAGATAAAGAGATGTATCGCTTTGGACAATGCCTCTGTCAGGGACCTCTCCAAAATACTGAGAAGCATAGAAGACTAAAGTGTCCCTGATTCAGGCCAGCCATGGTCTTTTCAATTACTTGCTATGCATCTTGAAAACTGGGCAATGAATAAGGATGAAAGAAGAAGAAGAATTGATACCTTTGAGTTGTGTTGGAGAAGACTTCTGAATAGTCCATGGATTGCTGAAAGAATGAGCAGTTATCTCTTAGAGGCAAGAATGGCAAAGCTTAATTTCTTGTACTTTTGACATACTGCTAGGTAAAGGATATCATGCTTGAAAGGGTGGAGGGCTAGAGAAAGAGGGGACGGCCCCCTTTGAGATAAACTGACATGGTGACTGCAGCAGTGGGCTGTATGTATCAGAGGTGATGAGGATGGCACAGGATAGGAAGGGATTCAGATCTGTCATAGCGTCACCATGAGTTGTACTCGACTTCATGGCACCTAACAACAACAACAGCAACAAGACAACATTGTAAATAAGTGATCCACAGGTTAAGAGGTATTTCTTTCTTTGTTTTTAAACATTTTATGATGTGAGTGAAAATTTACAGAGCAGATTGGTATTCCTTCACACCATGCGTAGTAATGTTATTTTGCCTATAGGTATAATTTTTATTGTGATTTTAATGAAAGTTCACATGAACATCGCATTTTCACTCATTCATTCATTCACTCATTCATTCATTCCTATTTTTCTCCCTTCTCCTCTGTTCCCCTCCCCCAGTTGCATATCTTGTTCAACTTGTTAATTGTCCTATGTATAATGTCCAATCATCTACTTCCTGTTTCATACTCATTCTTCTCCAGACTTTTAAAAATAAAACTTTTATCCTGCATAAATCTTATTAAGTCACATTATGCAAGTTCCTGGTCTTCAAATAGTTGAAGTATTGATGTTGCACGCGTAGTATTTTGTGACACTGACTGCAATCTCCATCCACTCTCTCTCATCACTCTTCCCCCTATCCCTCGGTGCCTTTTCTTTGCGCTCATCCCACCGCTCTTTTGCTTCTTGCCCTCTGAGTTTTCTCCTTGGACAAAAGTTGTGCTTTTGATCCTATGTGCTTGGGTGTTCTGAGGGCTCACTACCCTTCTGAGTCTGTCTGTTGTTTGTCTATAGGTTGTCACCAGTGTAAGTTCCCTTGCAGGCTCCAAGGGCGACTATGGGCCAGAGTCTTGGGCGTTTCACCAGGCTCCATTAAATCCGGAAGCCTGGCCATTAACATGCTTCAGAATTGAGCTGTTTTATTAATGCCAAATTTAAAACCACCTCTGAAATCTTGGTGGCTTTTGTCACTCTTTTGAGAGGTCCAGGTCAGTCATTCTGAACTAGGAGCAAGTTTGTCCTCCAGGGGACACTGGCAATGGGCGGGGACATTTCTGCTTGTCTCAACTGATGGGGAGGTAGCACATTCGAGTTCCACTGGCATCTAGTGGGTAGAGGCTAAAGATGGTAACACGGATGACCCTTGTGGCCGTGGTAAAGAAATGCAGTTGTTGAGTACCCTTGAGTTGATTCTAATTAACAGTGAAGCCAAGTGACACAACAGACCTGTCCTATGGTTTTCTAGGCTGGAATCATCACAGGAGCACCTCTTTCTCCCATGAAGCCTCTGGGTTGGTTTGAACCACCAACCTTTGGGTCAGCAGCCAAGTGCTTAGTCATGGCCCCTTGAGAAAGAACTATGTAACCCAAAACGTCGTGAATAGTTTTGGTTTTTTTTAAAAAATCATTAATGCTGAGCTTGAGAAATCCTGTTTTAGGAGGTACTGTGAAGGTTTGGAAGAATTTTTAATTAATAATGAATTGAGTGCTTATAATGTGCATGGAGTTGTATGTGTTTATTCTCGTTTACTTGCAATAATAACATCCTTATAAAGTTGGTATCACTGCCACCTTAGAAGGTGAGGACGTTATAGCCCATAGATCTCAAACAAGTTGTCTCACATCAGAATGAATACAAGAGAAGTTCACTGCAGAGCTCAAGCTTGTATCACAGGCTTGCTTGCATTTGGTTCTTCCCACTTATTCTCTGTTGTGTGAGGTCTGGCAGGCACCAAGGGTTCACAAGGCCATAGCCGAGAATGCACACCATTGAACAGAACCTTGAAATAAGGTTTTCCTAAAGTACAAGCTCCTGATGTCGGGGAACTTGTCCGATTGGTCACTGCTATATCGGCTGGGTCTAAAATCTTGCCTGGAATATAATAGGTGCTCATTGCTTGTGCATCAACGATGCATCCTTTTATCATACCCTTTCAACCTATATGCAAAATAGGACACTTGAGAGACTGGACTTTATAAAGAAAAATGTGACATCAAGATCAAAGGAAAAATCAACAACCAATGCTATGTAGATGACACCACTTTGCTGGTGAAATTGTGGGAAACTTGAAATGCATGTTGCAGAAAGTCAAGGACTGCAGCCTTCAATATGCATTGCATCTTAACATCAGGAAAACAAAACTGCTCACCACCAAGCCAATAGGCAGGATCATGATAGATGGAGAAAGGATTGAAGTTGTTAATGATTTCACCTTGCTTGGATCCACAATCAACACCCTTGGCACCAGCAGTCAGGAAATCAAAAGACAAGTTACATGGGGCAAATCTGCTGTCAAGGCCCTCTCCAAAGTGCTAAAGAGAAATGATGTCAGTCTAAGACAGACAAAGATGGGTCTGATCCAAGCCATGGTCTTTTCAATTGCTTCTTAAGAGCTGGACAATGAATAAGGATAACAGAAGAAAGATTGATACCGTGGACCACCAAGAGAATAAACAAGTCTGTCCTGAACAGGGTGAAACCAGGTTACTCCTTGGAGGCAAGGATTTTTAAACTGTCTCACACACTTTGGGCATGTAGTCAGGAGGGGCCAGTCCTTGGAAAAGTCCATCATGTTTGTAAGGATAGAAGGTCAGCACAAGAGAAGAAGACCCTGAATGAGATGAATTGACATACTAACTGTGGCAGCAGGGTCAAGTGTGTCAGAGATGGTGAGGTTGGCTCAGAATAGGGCAAGGTTCATAGTAATTGTTCATAGGGACACTCTGAGTTGTAGTCGACACAGTGGCACATAACAACGACAACATTGCTTGTTGAATGACTGAAAAGATGACCCAAATGGAGTCACCTCTGAGATCAGAGCAGCCAGAATTCCAGGGCACAGGCCCTGACCAGGTTCCCGAGCGCTCACCTCCCCAAATATGGATTCCCTGAAATCAGGCTATACTTTGGTTCTGTGACCAAGGTGCATTTTCTGTCGAAATACAAGAAGAGGGCCTAATCATCTTTCTAATTCTCATTGTGGGCATCTCAATAGCTAGGTTATAGGTTGTGGGAACTGAATATGAGAAACTAAAGACTACAGAGGAACCCAGGAGTTCTGGGTCCTCTAAGTAGCTATAAACCTACTGTTGTCAATTCTGGCTCATATCCAATCCCCCATTACATGGCCAAGGCTATAAATCTTAAGGAGAGGGGACTACTTCTCTTTCTCCTGTGGAATGGTTGGTGGATTCCAACTGCCAGCCTCTAGGCTCCCAGTGCAACACATTCGGCACTACTTCCCCAGACCTCCTCGGATAGCTGTATTCTGAAGCATATATATTTAGTTCTGCTGGTGCTGAGAGGATTCACATTCCAGGGAACTAACGACTTGTCCAGTTTGCCAGCTACGCAGATGTCACCACAGAACTTTACTTTTTCACTGTAAATGATAAATATTTCTCTGAAGCTAAAAGGAGTTTCTCATATTACTTGTGTGTGAACCCGTACTTCAATGTCAGCTTAGGAACCTACATCTTGCAAGTTGTAAGATGAGCTCCCAAGTTCTCGGGCTCCATCCAGTCAATTCCAACTCACAGTGACCACATTCACAGCATCACCCTCACAATCTCCCCTGTGCTTAAGCACATGCATTGGAGGCGATTAAAAAAAAAACAACAACAACAAGGAAAAACAAACAAACAAACAAACAAAAAACCCCAAACAAACAAAAAAAACCCACCACCAAAAACTCTGGCTTGGGTCAGGCACGCCTTAGTCTTGAAGGTGATGACTTTGCTCTTTAACTCTTTAAGGAAGTCCTTGACAGAAGATTTGACTTTTCTTTTGTGTTCTTGACTGCTATTTCCATAAATTGTGGATTCAGGTAAAGTGAAATCATTCACATGTTCAGTCTTCTATTTATCATAAAGTTTCTTGCTGATATCGTTCAGATTTTTGTTCTTTTACCGCTTATGAAGCTACAAGTCAGTATTCGGGGTGCCAGCTCTAACATCTGTAGGCCCTTTATTCCTTGGAGATCTCCAGATGTCTTGGCTGTCCTTAGCCTCAAGGAGCTTCCTTTGGCAGGGGCCCAGGTCCAAAAAGTTACAGATGCTCCATTCCTGGCAACTCTTATCTTGGTTGCTTGCACTGACTTTCTTCTGGCTAGCTTCACTTTCCTCCTCCTTCATCTCCAGTGAGATAAACCTTATTATAGGCCGCACTCTGGGGAAATTCCTCTGACGTCAGATTAGGGCAATCAATGATGGGGTGTAGGGGTGTTACATCCTTAATCCTTTTACAACTGTTTGGTCTATCAGGCCATTGAGGATTATTACCTAGCTTCCACATTATCATATTACATGCAAGTGTTTAGGGGGAGTGGGGCACAATTTAATCCTTGAAAATAATTGAATAAGTGAGTGAATACAGGAATAATAATGATACAATTATTCTCCCCGAGCAATTCATTTTCATTCTGTTCATTTGTCCTAAAGTCTTTGAAAATGGAATTTGTATCTTCAATTTTCATAATTCCCCATACTACAGAAGTGAGACAGTTACCCACGCTGCCTGTGCACACATGCTCCCATGTACCCACTGGCAAAGCACATGGCTGACTCCGTCTATTGGAAGGAAAATAAATCAAGAGTGTTTGCTTTCACTGCAAACATTACCAGCAACAAGGTTGTTGCTGTGCATTTACTGATGAAATGTTGCAGGACCAGCTGTAGATAATTTGAGTCTGTGCTTCTGGAAAATAGAAATGGGCAGGCTCTTGAGAGACAGCAGGCCTCCTTTTATTTCTTTGTTTTCATCTCACACCTCAGCTTGCCTTGCCTCTGATGTCATTTGAATGTTGTTCCCATGACGAGGTCATCAGTGAAAACTACCTAATGTTGGGATCACAGATCAATCACAGATGCAGCTTTGGTCTAAGCGGAGGCGAGCATGGCCGCTGGGTGACATGGCAGGCACCCACTGCAGAGCAACAGACATTGGTCTGGGCACTGGGAGTGTACTCGTAGTCTGTCACTGCCTAAGGAGTCATTCCCTGTTCCCTCCAACTTGGCAACTTACAACGGATGTGTGTGATCTCACAGTTTCAAGACATGGTCACTTCCAAGTTCACCCCTGTGGCTTATTGGCTTTTAGCTCTTCGTGGGTTGCTGGGCTGAAGTTTCACTGTGTCTCTGGTTATTGGCCAGAGGCCCCTCTCTGTTCCTTGCCACACGGACCTCTCCACAGGGCAGCTCACAACACATGGTTGTCTTTATTAGGTTGAGCAAGTTAGCAACCGGACAGAGGGTGAAAGCAAGGTGGAAACCAGTCTTTGTGGAATCTGCTAATGGAAGTGAAACTCTGTCACTCTTTCCTTGCTCTGTTCCTGTTGTTGTTAGTTGTGATCATGTTGACTGTAGTTCACAGTGACCTTATGTGTGTGGAGTAAGGCTGTGACCCCTCGGAAACATGCTGCCAGGCCTGTCTTCCTAGGTGCCTCTGAGTGGATTTGAACTGCCAACCTTTCAGCAAATTGTCAAGTGCTTACTTGTTTGCATTGTCGAGGGTCTTCTTACTCTAGCCTCGGGTGATGCAGCTCCTCGCTGAAAGGTTAGGGATTTAAGTCCACCCCTAGAAGTGCCTTGGAAGAAAGGTCTGGTGATCTGTTTTAGAAAAATCAGCCATTGGAAGCCCTACTACAGAGCGTAGTTCTGCTCTGACACACAAGGGGTCATTATGAGTTGGAATAGATTCAAAGGCAATTGCTTTTGTTCATTAGGCACGAGTCACTGGGTCCAGCCCGCAGTCAAGGGTAGGGGGCTACATAAGGGGGGCAGTGATCACTGGAAACCAGTCTAGAAGTTGCCGCCACAGGGAGACACATTTCACTCATGTAAGTGGCAGTAGCAGTGGTGTGACAATGGGTATTGTATTTTGCTCGTTGACTTTAATTCCTTTCATTTGTAAAATGAAGGGTTTGGATTGAGTTTCCACTGGTCACAAGATGCCGATAGGCGTCCCTAGTTTCAAGATTGTTTTGTCAGACATACACACAGAGCATTTCAATAGTCACCATTTCTTGTTAGCTTTCTGGCTTTAAGAATGTCTTCCTAGAGTGATTGCAAGGTAACTGTCTACAGTTAGGATCCAGGGGGTCAGGAGTGAAGTGAAAACTGCAGGCTGATTCTAGGAACTGAGTCCTCTGTCTCTACAAAGGGACTTCTCTCCAGCTTTCCCTCTATACAGATTTTTTTTTCCATTCATTTTAATGAACATTGACAGAGATTTTGGATTTCTATTCATTCATTGTTGCACTTTTCTCCCTGCCCAGCCACCCCTCTCCGCCCCACAGTTCGCTCCTCTCTTTGAAAAATAAAAGAAAAATTCTTTCTTTGGTATACAGATTTTTTTTTTTACTGAAGTAGTTTCTCCTGTCTCATTCATTTAAATTCCCATGGTCTCTCACGATCTGGGCACTATCCTCTAGCATTTCCTATATGCATCTTTTCAGTGACCATTCCTACTGATGCTTTCCATCCCTTCCAGTGGAATTTCCCAAGCTGGAGAGTCTTACTGGTTATCTTTTCATGCCAGACTTCCTGGGATGGATGTGTGGAGGGTCAAGGTACCTATGCTCCTCCAGTGATTGTATTCCTATGCTCTGACGGTTCAAACACCATATAGTCAGACAAATTTAGGGACTACCTCTAGTGGTTGTAAAATGCCTCTACTAATATCTTTTCTTTTTCTGTCTTTCTGTTTTTGATAAAATACTATGTACACTGAAGCAACAATCTAGAATGGGGTACAAATATGTTATCTATGTCCTTGTTGGAACAAACCTATAGCTGACCCTCCAGCAAATTTTCAAAGGTAGTTAATCAAAAGGGAGGAGATTGCCCATCCTTCTCCTTTAGAGCAACTGGTGTATTTGAACCAGGTGCCTTTGGGATTGCAGTGCAGCTTCCTTTACCACTAGGCCACCAGAGCTCCCAAAGACTATAGTAAATGACAGGAATCTGGGCAATGAGAACATTTAATTCAAATGTCTCGAACACTTTATTCTATTCTTAAATTTTGGAAATTATGGTATTCTGACCTATCCCCTTCCCCCTCCCCTGGAACTTTAGTGGGCAGAATTAGTGGAATTAAATTCATTGAGATGATTTCCATGGACGTCAATCAGTAATTCCAAATTTTGATTGATTTTTAAACTCTCCAGTTGACTTCAGTGAAACTTGCATTTTTCCGAGTCCCTGCTGATGTCCCAGATTAGAGTGGAAGTCACACCAGAAACCCCAGATCATTCAGAATACATTTCCTCTGGAATGACAAAGAATGCCTCTAGCAACAAGAATGCTTTCTTTTTATTCAGGAGCCAACAGGTTATGTTTTTCCTCTTTTGTTGAAGGTATATGCTCCAGACTAAATAAAATTTCACTGTTATCAATTTCATTGTATCTGCTCAAATTATATGTTGTCAATCCTAACCCTTGTAACTGTGGTTATAATCCAATTTGAGAACAGGTTTTTTCCTTTGTTTATGAAAATGAGACAGTATTAGTGTTGGCTGCATTTTAAGTGGATTTATTTTGGTTTAAAAAAGTCTAATTAAGGGTGGAGGGGGAGGAAAAAGCCGAGTTAGAGGATGATAGCTACCATGGCACATGCAGATCACCAATGGGCACCAAATCCAACTCATCACCACTGAAACAATTCAGATTCAGCATCTCAGTAGGACAGACTAGAATTGCCTGATAAGGTTTCCCTGTAAGCGAGTGCTGGTGGCCTAGTGGTAAGAAGCTGTGCTGCAATCCCAAAGGCACACAGTTTGAATCCACCAGCTATTCCAAGAGAGAAGAATGAGTAATCACCTCCAGTGCGATTAACTGCCTCTGAAAACCTGACGGAGGGTCAGCTGTAAGTTGGTTCCGACTGCACAGAACACAACAGGCAGGTTTCAGAGCTGTTGTATATGGGATCTTTATGAATGGCAAGCAACTCAAGAGCACATTACAACAACAACATGGTGTCCGAGTGGTAAGAAGCTGCACTGCAATCCTAAAGGCACATAGTTTGAACCCACCAGCTGTTCTGCAGGAGAAAAGTGGGCATTCACCTCCCATGCAATTAACTGCCTCTGAAAACCCGCTTGGAGGATCAGCTATGAGTCGATTCCAATGTGACACGAGGCTTGCTTGCATCCATCTGCAGGAGATAGGTTCGCAGTATCTTCCCGTGAGGTTTTATTGCCTCTGAAAACCCACTGGAGGGTCGACTGTGAGTTGATTCCAACTCCACGGCACAGAATAACAAAGCTATTAATAACGCTCTCCTCCTTTTCAATTCTAGGCTAAGATTTGTTGTTGTTATTGAGCCATTACCAAAGAATCAAGTCCAACTTGGAGGACAGAGTAGAATGGCCTTGTCAGGTGTCCAAAGTGGTGATCTTTCTGGAACCAGGCTGCCACATCGTTCTTTGTCCTGGAGAGCAGCGGGCGGTTTCCAAGCACTGCCCTTTAGTTTATCAGCCAAGCTTTAACCACCGCACCACCAAGGACCCATTGAAGTGGTTCAAACACTGCTCCTAGTAACCTACAATACAGATTAGAGTGGCCTCATGGGCTTTCCAAGGCTGTGAAGATTTAAGAAGACTGCTGGTGGCAGAAGACAGCTCACAGCCTAAGCTTGCCTTAGTGCAGGATGAGATAATCAGGAAGTTCAGTCTTTGAAACATTCATTCATTCATTCATTCATTTCTTCATTCACACATTCTTCCACTTAGTCAATATCCACAATATTCTAAGTACTGACATAGCTCTATGGGTGGAAAATTAAAAATAAAAAAAAAAAACCAAAAACCCAACAACTTGACATCATGGTTCCTTACCCTGTCGATGCTTCCAATTGCACCGGGAAAAAGAAAACCACATAATCTTTTGTGAATATCGTCTCTACATATTAACAGGGATTTTTTTTTCTCTCTTGTATTTTCCCTCCTTGTTCATTCAGTCAGAATAGCAGCTGCAGATTCCTATCTTTATGCAGTGTGTGTGCTTGGGCAAAAGAATAGAAGTAGCCTCCCTCCTCCGTTTCCATGAGCCTCTGAGGATATCCTAAGGGGATAGCAGTGAATGCCAAGAGGTTCGCTGGGGATTTTCAGGGATATTTGGTGTTTTTGAGAACCGAGAGAAGAGAGGTTCTTTTATCTCTCAAACTTGACATTTATTTCCTCAAGCTTGGGGATAACAAAGAGAATATGAGGATCTTAGGATAGTTACGACCTGCTGCTGCCTGCTTCCTTGTGGTTTGATCGGCTAGACTCCCAGAGCTGCTTGGTGGAATGAGGTATCTTGCAAATGAAAGCAGCAAAATATAAAATATGTCCCTGTCCCAATGGTAATGGTGTCGGTGACGCGGGATGACTCAACAGGTACTTTTGTGACCCTGACTGAGGATCAGGTGGTCATTTCCGCCTCCTGTCAATATTTTATCCCCAAATGGAAGAAGCCGTTATAGCATTGTGGGGAAGGGCCGGAGAGGACAGAGAACAGAGAGCCTTTGTACTTTTTCAGCCTGTTAGAGTAGGAATGTGGAGTAAGAAATCAAAGTGCGGTACAAAATAATGGATGCTCATCCTCGTACCCTCGAGACTGTGGGCTGTCTGCTCTCTGCTTTTGTGTCATATTTCCAGCTGACAGAATGTTCCCTTTGGGGCAGCCCAGATGGTTAATACAAATTTCTACACTTGTTGGTGACACCAATTGTAACTGAAACAACGATTATTAAATATTTTTTTAAAGCCACTAACTTTTTGATGCTGTCTCAGGTGTCACAGTACTTTAATACTGTCCCCTAACAGTCCCCCGTGAACCTTCCTTCAGGTGTCACAGGAATCCCTGCCACTGAAACAGCCGAGGCAAGGAAGAGACAGATTCTTTTTTCCCTTAAGCCCTTTACTGTCATTTGGGGGTAACGTTTGTGGAGCAGATTGGTTTTTCATGCATCCACTCATGCAGATTTTGTTTTCTGACATTGATTACAGTCCCCACAGCGTGTGAGCAGTCTCCTCGCGGTCTCCCTGCGGTTCTGCTTCTTGTTCATCCTGCCAGCTTCTCCCTTGCCTTCTGAACTTTGTCCCAGGGCAGAAGATGCCCTTTTGACCTTGGATGCTTGATAGTTCTAAGGACAAGGCACCTCTTTGTTTTAACTGATCCCCGTATAGGCTTGTTGACTCATAGGGGTGAGAAAAGCATTTTAAAATCTCATGAAAGCAAAGTGTATTTTGACAATCAGACTTGTCTACAGTTGCCAGTCTAGGGAGAAGCCCTCCATCCATCCGTCAGCATGTTACTTTTGGGGCTTGGAGGGATGTTCTAGAAGAAGATACTTTAATATGTTTGGGGGAGTTTTGTTTGTTGTTCCTGACAAAATCGCCCACCTCTGGACTTTAGGGAAACAAATGTTTAGCCTACCTGTTTCAAATTAGTGGCTGACCAAACGCATTTTCTCTCTTGCTGCGTGGGCTGCCTTGTTTTCACTTCTGCCTTCTAACAGGTTTGGGGAGGCTCCCTTAGGGAGCCCACGGCTGAGTTACCAGAATGGGTGACTGTGTACAGTCTCATTGGGAAATGAGTCGGCTCTTGTTTGGAAAGCTGGGAGCATGGATTTGGTTCCTCTGGGAGTGAATTCATTTTTTTTTTTTTTTTTGTTTGTTAGCTCATATATTGTTTTAGCCTTTTATCTCATTTATTTTTTTTTTTTTTTTGGTAGAGAGGGATGAGAGTATTACAACCAACACTTGGACTCTCCAGCCAAGGCCTCCCAAGGACACAAGTGCTTGAAAATCAGCTGTCAGAGTCAGGCAAGAATGTATTTCTCAAATGGAGGGAGAGGAGTATTTCATCCCCTGCCCTTCCCTTCTGCGCGGCTATCTGAGGTGATCAATCACTATCTCACCTTTCCTCCAAAAGAAGGAAGGAGAGCCACCCGGGAAGAGGAGACAAACAGACATTTTCAGAAACCCCTTTACATTTTTCATTATGCAAGTGGCTTTTGTTTTACCTTTAGCCTTTGCTCTGTGGAACCGTTCAGTCTTACTTCCCTAGCAGAGCTGAGTGGCTAATTATGAGTATCATTGTCATGTCTAAGTCATAACCCCCTTGGAGGTGTTTTAGTCCCCCAAAAGGACTTCTTGCTGTCCCCTAAAATATTTTATTTCTGTTCTCCTCCTAGCCCTCCACTTGCTAACCAGACTTGTGTTTCTTTTGCATTGGATGGTGCTTATTAGCTCTGTCAAGTCACTTCTGACCAATAGTGACCCTGTGCATAACCAAAGAAAGTGCCACCTAAAACCTATGCTTCCTCACAATCTGTCATGTTCCAGTCACTGTCATCCCATCCCCTTGAGGATCTTCTGCTTTATTATTACTATATTAAAGTCAGTATCCCAGTAATAATGATATTAATACAATAAACGGGAAAGCATGAGTTACATAAGGAAGTTGAGTACATTTCCCTCCCTCATCTACAGCAACAAAAACCACTCTTTTGTGTGTGTGTGTGTGTGTGTGTACGCGCGCGCGCGCGCGTGTGTACTGTCAAATCAGATCTGACTGGTTCAGGAGGAGATTGTCCCTCCTTTTCCCGGCAGAGCATCTGGTGGATTCGAACCGTGCACCTCTGGGATTGTAGTTCCAGCTCCTTGCCACTAGGCCACCAGAGCTCCCCTTAAAAACCACTATTTTTATTGGTTTGCTGAGTACATTTTTTGAAGAATATCCTTCCTCCTGCTTGGACTAAAGACAGAAAGAAAAATCTTTAAAATGGAAACACTGATTGTAAAAGGAAAACATATTTCCTTTGATGAGACTATGAGAACACACACGTACACATCCCCACACACGGACAGACCATAGTTTCTGGCCAGGGCGCTTGATTTAGCTGCCATTTTCTCACAAGCTTGGCTTCTCAATATTGTGGTTACAGCTCATAAGCGTGGTTTGTAATGAAATTTTCTCCAAATTTATATCGGTGAAACCAAGTGACCAGAAAAATATGAGTTAATTTGGGGGCCATAATTCAATATTGGAATGTTAATGGCAATTAAGAGCGGATCTAATGCTTTCAAATGAGGTCATGATACATCAGTGCTAATAGGCCATCTTGAAAAGATCCCAAGATCCAGGTCACAGAACAACATCTCTTCTGGATATTTTCCACCTCAACATAGGAGACAGACGAATTACAATGGCATGTATGCATTTTTAAGGGCTTCAACAGCGGATTTAAGCACAGCATTGGTTGTACAAGTGCTACGGGATTGAGCACTGTTTCATTCTGTTGTGCATAGGACTGTTGTGGGTTGAGATTGACTTGATGAAATCCAATGGCTTAGTGGTAAGGAGTTGTGCTGCCAACCCAAAGACACGTGGTTCAAATCTGCCAGCAGTCCCGTGGGAGAAATATGGGTAATCTCCTCTCATAGAACATACTGCCTCTGAAAACTCAAGGGTATGCAACAACAACAACAACAACAACAACGCCCCTTTTCAACCAGTTCCCCTTCTTCAGAGACAACTGAAAGTTTGACAGGTATTAATATTAATTTGTTTTACCTCTGGATGATGTCATGTTGTTGTTATGTGCCGTTGAGTTGCTTGTGACTCATGGCAACCCTAAGTACAACGGCCCTAAACTCTGATCTGTCCTGTGCCAATCACACTGTCTCTGACACTCCCATCCCGATTACCCCAGTCACTGAATCAATCCACCTCATAGAGGACCTTCCCCTCCTTTGCTGTCCCTCCACCCTCCCAAGCATGATGTCCCTCTCCAAGGATCGGTCCCTCCTTACAACATGTCCAAAG
>NW_006399865.1:9280855-9282829 GCF_000299155.1 Elephantulus edwardii | reverse complement strand
TCTTTTAATTTCCTGGCTACTGGTGCCAAGAGTGTTGACTGTGGAGCCAAGCAAACTAAAGCTGTGAACAATCTCAATCTCTTCTCCATCCATCCTAATGCTGCCAGTTGGTCCAGTGGTGAGAATCTTGGTCTTCTTGACATTGAGCCTCAATCCATATTGTAGGCTGCAGTCCTTGGACCTCTGCAGCAAGTGTTTCTGGTCCTCCTCAGTTTCAGCAAGCAAGGTTGTGTCATCTGCATAGCATCGATTGTTGATAGATCTTCCACCAATCTTGACCCCACATTTCTCCTCTTAGAGCCCAGCCTCCCGGATAATCTGTTCTGCATATAGGTTGAAAAAGTATGGCGACACGACACATCCCTGGCGTTCGCCATTCCAATTTTGAACCATGCAGTGTTCCCTTGCTCTGTTCTGACAACTGCCTCCTGGTCCAAGTGTAGGTTTCGCATTAGAACGATCAAGTGTTCTGGGATTCTCATTCTTCTCAGATGTCATAGAAATTTATGTAGTTTATGCTATTTTGAGTCTTCTTTTACTCATTAAGTCTGTGAATATCATCTATAGCATTGCAAGTTATTGAAGATCTTTATTATTCTTTAGTATTTTATTATAGGAATAGATCACAACTCATATGTGTGTATATATATATGTGTCTGTTGTGTGCAAATGAAGTTGATTATGACTTGTTAGGTGCTATCAAGAAATCCATGACTCATAGTGGCCCTACGAACAATAGATTTGAACCTTGCACGACTCTGTACTATCTCTGATACACATGAGCCCATTGATACACGTAACTGTCATTCTGTCTCATTGAGAGTCTTCCTCTCCTTCACTGACCCTTCCCAAAAAGATGTACTCACCTTATAGGTATATCATGAACTGTTCTAAAAATATGTCCAAAGTAAGTGAGATAGAGTTTTACCATCCTTGTCTCTAGGAGTACCCTGGTTGCACTTTCTTCATTTGATTTGTTTGTTCTTTTGGCAGTCCACAGCATATTCAGTACTCTTCTCTGACAGCACAATTTAAAGGCATCAATTCTCCTGGCTGCTTTATTAATTGTCCAGTTTTCTAGTACATAGAAAGCAATTGAAAATACCATGGATTGGATCAGGTGCATCTTTGCTGATTTCCTTGGTCTTTATCACTTTGGAGAAACCCTTCACAACAAATTTCCCCAATGCAACACATCTTGTGATTTCCTGACTGTTGCTACCATGAGTATTGATTGTGGTTGCAAGTAAAATTATAGCATTGACAACGCCAGTCCTTTCTCCATCTATTATGATATTATCTATTGGTCCAGTGGTATGGATTTTTGCTTTGTTGATGCTGAGATCTAAATATGTATACCTTTATGAAGATGAGTGTGGCATCAGGATTAGAGGAAGACTCATCAACAGCCTGCATAATGCAGATGACACAACCTTGCTCTTCTTCAAGTGAAGAGGACTTGAAGTGTTTGCTGCAGAAAGCCGAGGACTGAAGCCTACAATATGGATTGCATGTCATTTTCCGGAAAACAAAGATCCTCAGCATTGGGCCAATTTGCAGTATCATGATAGATGGAGAGAAGATTGAGGCTGGTAACAATTTCATCTTGCTCAGATCCACAATCAACACTCTTGGCACCAGCAGTCAGGAAATCAAAGAATGAGTTTCTGTGAGAAAATCTGAAGTTTGGGACC
This sequence comes from Elephantulus edwardii, assembly GCF_000299155.1. Classification (NCBI taxonomy): domain Eukaryota; kingdom Metazoa; phylum Chordata; class Mammalia; order Macroscelidea; family Macroscelididae; genus Elephantulus; species Elephantulus edwardii. The sequence goes on along the minus strand of NW_006399865.1, from coordinate 9,281,135 downwards.
TCTCCAGGTGTTAAAAAACAACAGTATAACCAAATCAAGGTGGATCATGGATCTAGGACTAAAACCAAGGACTATAAACTTCATTAAAGAAAAGTTTGGGAGAACTCTAGTAGTCCTAATCCACAACATAAACAGTCTTCCAAGTATCCTGGAAAATCTACAACCAGGAGAAGATAAAATAGATGAATGGCACACCCATGTTTATTGCAGCTTTGTTCACAATAGCAAGGAGTTGGAAACAACCTAAGTGCCCATCAACAAACGAATGGATAGAGAAGCT
>NW_006399865.1:9275551-9279161 GCF_000299155.1 Elephantulus edwardii | reverse complement strand
GGGGTAAGACTGAGAAAAACTGGATAAATTGTGTATACTGCATTGAAACAGATGAGGGAGTGAATAATTTAAAAGCGATATATGATAGGGTATTATGGTTATCACAAGAGTCCACAATTAAGGTTGCATAGTGGAATGTACTTGGGGCGGCGGGAGGGGTGTGGAGGGATTGTTTCCCAGGGAGGGAGTGTTTCTTTTACTTTTGAAAGAGAGGAGCGAACTGGGGGGCGGCGGGGAGAGGAGGGCTGGGCAGGGAGAGAAGTGCAGCAATGAATGAATGGAAATCCAAAATCTCTGTAAATGCTCATTAAAATTATTTTAAAAAAAACAACCCACTATAAGTCTAGAGACTAAAGTGTGCCTGATTTAGGCTATGGTATTCTCTCAATTGCTTGCTTTGTATCTGAGAGCTGGACAGTGAATAAAGATAATGCAAGAAGAATGAATGTCCTTGAGTTGTTGTGCTGGAGAAGAGTAGTGAATATGCTATGGACTACTATACCAAGCAGGTCTGTTCTGGAAAGAGTAAAAACAGGTTGCTCCTTGCAGGCAAGGATTTTAAAACTCTGCCTCACATACTGTGGACATGTTGCCAGGAGGGACCAGTCCTTGGAAAAGGACATCATGCTTGGAAGGGTAGGTTGTCAGCAAAGGGGAGGAAGACCTAGAATGAGAAGGATTGATACAGTGATCAAGTGTGTCAGAGATGGTAAGGTTGGCTCAGGATAGGGCAAGATTCAGAACGGTTATTTATAAGGTCATTATGAGTGGTAGTCAACTTGATAACACATAACAAACAATGTGTGTGTGTATGTGTGTACACACATAAGGGTGGTATAGGATAAGGCAAAGCTCAGATCTGTTGTTTTTAGGGCTGCTATGAACTATGTCAACTTGACAGCATCTAATAACATTTATATAATGGGCATTTGGAATGATTGTAATTTGGGAGCTATCATTAATAAAGCCACAACTAACATCTTGCATGTGTTTTAGCATGCACCTGCATTCATTTCTGTTAGTCATATACCTAGAAGTGGGAATGCCAAGTCATAAGGTAGGAACATACTTAGCTTAAATTGATACTGTTAGAGTTTCCAAATTGCTCTCCAAATCTACACCCCCAACAATGCTGTGGGTTGCTCCATATCTTTGCCACCATTTGGTTTCCAAACTTACTCATCTTGGCCATTCTTCAGTGTCTAGTAATACCTCATTTTCATGATGGTTAAAGAAGTTATGTACCTTTTCTTGTGCTTATGGGTCAGTTGGATATTCTTTTGGTAAAGTGCCTATTGAAACCTCTGGTTCATGTTTAAATTGAGTCATCTGTCCTTTTTTATTTATGTATGAGTTGTAAACATATATATTTTTTTCTATATAGGAATACATTTATAAATATAAAAATTACTTGTCTTAAGAGAATGAAAAGAGAGGTCTGGTGGCCTAGTGGCAAGAAGCTGCACTGCCATCCCAGAGGTGTGTTGTTCAAATCCACCAGATGCTCTGTTGGAGAAGGAGGGGCAATCTCCTCCTGTACCAGTCAGATCCAATTTGACGGTACACACACACACACACACACACACACACACAAATAATAGTAAAATAAAATAATTTTTAAAAGAGAATGAAAACACTGAGCGAAAATATTCACAAAATATATATTTGTAAAGGACTTATATCCAAAATACACAAAGAAAAAAAATCAACGTAAGAGGAACAAAGGACCCATTTACAAAATGGCAAAAGAATACACACTTCACCAAAGACTTTTAAGTGACCTACAGAATGCTCAACATTTTGTCATGAGGGACAGGAAAATTAAACTGTAGTGAAATACTGTTTACTCATCTATTAAACTCAAATCTAAACTGAGTCAGCTCTCGGGCTGTAAATCTTCTGCGGGAGGAGACTGGTCCTCTTTCTTCCATGGATTCTAACAGCAGCACAACACACAAAGCGCAGTCAGAGCTGACTCATAACTGACCCTCGATGGGGTTTCCAGAGTTGTACATCACATGGGAGGAGATTGCCTATCTTTCTCCCTTGGAGCCACTGGTGGATTAGAACTTCCAGGGGGATATGACCTTTGGGTGATCCATCTATTGAAACCGACTCATAGCTGACTCTCCTCTGGGTTTTCAGAGCTAGTAAATTGCACTGGAAAAGATGGCCCATCTATCTCCCACTGGAGCAGCTGTTGGATTTGAACCATGTTCCTTTGTGTCAGGATACAGAACAATAGCAACTGTTACTCATTGCTGATGGAAATACAAAATGGTCCAGCCACTTGGGAGAACAATCTGGCAATTCCTTACAAAGCTAAACATAAATTACCATTATGATCCAACACTCACATTCCTAGGTAGTTACCCAAATCAATTGAAAGCATACCTGGAAACTATGAACTTTGAGAACTGACGATAGTTATAGAAAGGGTTCAGATCTTTTGTTCATAGGATCACTCTGAGTCATGCTTGACTCAATGGCAATCAACAAGAACAACAACTTCCAGCATTGGAATGTTTGTAATAGCTTTATTCATCATTTCCCAAAACTAGAAACAGCCTTCATTAAGTGAGTGGATAACTAAACTATGATACAGCCATTCATTCAGTGAATGGATAAACATGATATATTCATACACTGGAATCTTAATCAACAATAAAAGGAAGTGACATATCAAGCCATTAAACAACATGGAGGAAACTGAAATGTATATTGTTAAGTGAAAGAAACCTGTCGTAAAAAGTTACATAATACTAAATCATGTCAATGTGGGTTTTTTGCTTTGTTTGTTTTTTGGTGAAAGGAAATGCAATGGTTTCGAGGCATTCAGGTGAAGAGAGGGAGGGAACTCTGGTGGCTAGATGGTAAGAATCTGTGCTGTAATCCTGAAGGCATGCATTTCATATCTACCAGTTGCTCCTTGGGAGAAAGATAAGCAATCTCCTCCCATGTGATTGCTGTTATTGTTGACTGCCTTTGAGTCAGGCAAACTCACAGCGATCCTCTGAACAAAAGGCCTGAAGCACCTCTACAACTATCACCATTTATCAAAGTTCATAGAGTTTCCAGAGGCATATTGTTGAGGGAGTGGATGCCACTCGTGCTTCCAAACCTGTCTAGTATGTTATTGTTGTTATGTACCATTGAGTCACCTGCGATGTATAGCGACCCTACGAATAGCAGCTCTGAAACTTTCCCTGTCCTGGGCCAGTCTCACTAATTCCAACACACTAACCTCCATTGGCCCGGTTACTGCCAGTTACTGTATCAATCCATCTTATCCAGGATTTCCCTCTCCTGCGCTGTCCGTCCACCCTTTTGAGCACGATGTCTTTTCCCAAGGACCAATCTCTCCTGGCCACATGGCCAAAGAAAATGATGTGGAGCTTCAAAATCCTAGCCTGCAAGGAGTACTGCATCTGAAAACCTGCTGGAGAGTCAGCTATGGGTCACTTCTGACTTGATGGCACACCAGAAGAAGAAGTCATTTTTAGAACAGTGAAACTATTCTGTATGATACTCAAAGTGAACATGTAATTCTACCTAAACCCTATCAGTAGTTATTTCTCACTTCTTTTTTTTTCTATAATTATATTTTATT
>NW_006399865.1:9266449-9270470 GCF_000299155.1 Elephantulus edwardii | reverse complement strand
TCTGCCCTGGGATTCTAGTCTCTGCTGAACTGAAACTACATACCCCAAATCCAGGGCATCTTAAGACTCCTGAGCCACAGACTTTTCTAGATCCTCACAAGGTGATGGGGCTCTAAGGGACGCCTAGTGTTCCAGCTGAATGCTTCCATCTTCCTTGGTAAGGTTGGCCCCTTCAGATGTGGCGGAGCATTGCCTACCTTCCAACTGACCCACGGTGGCCCTAGACACAGCACGTGCCTTCACGGCCAGTCTTGACTCATGGCAACTGCATGTGTCCAAGCACATCTGTGCTCCAGACGGTTTTCAGGGGCTCCCCTTTTAGAAGATCACCAAGCCTTTCTTCCCAACTACCTCTGGGTGGACCTGAACCTTTAACCTTTCTCTTAACAGCTAAGCCATTCATTATCCAACCAGGCACTTCTACTTAAAACTGCTTCCCACTCGTGCAACTTCACTAACCAAAGCCCACAGATGTCTGGTCTCTCTGGACCTACCTTAACTCTATCCCGTCTTTTCTTGTGCCCCGCATGGTTTACACCTTATTACCTACAAGAGAGGTGCTCACAGCCTCGACTATGATAGGAGGGCAGCTGAGTCTTCTCTGTCTAAACCTGAGCATCCATAGAGCGAATGCTCAATGATTAGAGAACAAAAGAGGCAACAAAGACTAAGCTTTATCACCATCTAATTTCTCTCGATTCTTGAAAAACAGGCACAAAGCTTTTGTAATCAGTAACAGAAAAACTGAATGGGAAACCAAGAATCAATCAACTTAGTGTCATTCATTGTCTATAGTGTTATCTCAAAGATTTCTCATAAATTCTCTCACATTTGCAGGAAGATACCTGTTCCAGTACCACACACTCTTGTGCTGGATCAGACTTCTCCACTTGTTTCATGAACCACAAAAGCCTACAATAACTATGACCCATTTTATTTATGAATTTAGATTCTCAATTAAGTAGGACACCCCCCCCTTTTTTTTCCAAATTGGGAGAAAGACAGTTTCTTCCCTTGTGATGTACAGCATCTTGTAATAAGCTAACCTTATTAGTTATACATGTTGAAAAGGAACTTAGAAAAGTTAGCACACTGTACTCTCCATCCAGCCCCTCCTTGCTGAGGTTAACAGTTCTCTTCTACCCCTTAGGTAGCCCCTCCTTCTTCCCTAGGAGTGGAGGGTTGAACCACCTGGACCTTGGCCTTTCCTGGGACAGTGGGGACAGCCTGGGCTGCATCTTTGATTTTGACTTCCTCTTGCTCCTCTCTCAATAACTCTGCATATTGAGCCATGAAGGCACTGGGCGTGATGCCCATCATTCGAACCACAAACTCTATGATTTTCCTTTTTTCAGATTCAGCATAGGCTCTGGGACCCCAGCGGAATTCGTAGCGAGGAGGCTGGGTGCCAGGCAAGAGTCTGTGCTCCAGGTACTTGTCCTGTACAAAATCGTGGGTGATCAGCCTCCTGGGCTCCCCAAAGACGTGGTGCCGCCTCCCATCCTAGACATTCAGCATATTCAGGAAAGTCCAGACCTCTAGCTCAGTGGCGGTGCCTCCGTTCAGGAAGATCATGCCCAGGAGCGGCATCAGGAGCCTGTACCTGGGGAACTGCCTGGTGCCACTGGGAGTGCTTTCGTCAGGATGACGTTCTTTGCTTTGGAGAACATAGAACTGCCCGTTGGGGTGTTCCTCCTTCAGCTCCAGGCCAAAGGCCCGCTCCATGCGCTCAGTGGTTCGCTTCAGGATCTCAGGGAAGTGCTCCCGGTATGTTTTGTTGATGGTCTTCAGCATCTCTCCCTTGCTGATGGGCTCTTCCGATCTGTATTTGCGAAGCACCAGCTGCATCAGTACGCTGGCCTTCTTGTTGAGAGGATCTTGGGCTGAGGACTCCACGGAGGACGAGGCCTTCAGCGAGCAGGGTGCACCCTCGGCTCCGTTCTGCTGGCCTTTCTTAGCTCTTGGCCCCGCATGAGCTGCACCCTGAGTGCTGGGTTCTGGGGCTGCCACAGGTGCCTGTGGGTTGGCGGCAGCAGAGGCACTCTGGGATTTGCCTTTGCTCTCAAGAGAGGAGGGCCCTGGGGAGGCCTGAGCACCCCCGAAACCCTGGCCCTCACTTTGGGCCTTGTGGCGTTTCTGCTGGTCCTGGAGCTTACTCTTCTGCCCACGAGGCATGATGGCATGTGGCACCAGGGCACGTGGTGTGGTCCCTGGGATGGTGAGGATGAGAGCACCTGAGCCCTGTCACTAGGAAGCCGGCATCTTGGCATTAAGAAGACCTCTCTGCAGGTTTCCTGGGGGGGACTGCTCCAGGTACCCCAAGGGTGCCAAGCCCTGTCTAGCCATCCACCATAACCTAGCAGTGGACGTTAGAGTGAGCCTTGGGCCTCCTGCCCTGCCTGGAGCTGACAGCAAGGGCTGGTGGTGGGGACCCTCTACCTGTTGCAGTGCCCCCTCTGTCCACATTTAGGACCATCAAAATGACTCTTGTGATTATTTGCTCTCCCTGTCTCTTCAGTTCTAGAGTGCCCACCTCAGAATTCCCTGGGACCCTCAAGAGAAACATGGAGGGGTGCTAGGTCCTCCCCCATTCCAGGACCTGGAGTGCTGCCATTTCTGTGGGTTCTTTCTGTCCTTGTCTCCATGGGGTCCTCGGATCTCATTTAGAGTTCTCACTTGGGTCCCACATTGGGTCTAAGATCCTCTTTTTTTGCCTACATTGAGACCCATGGTCACTCTTGAACCTGAAAGTCCTCCAGGTTCCCTGAGCCTTCAAGGGGCCGGAGCTCTTCCTGTCCAGATTTGAGAGAGGCTTCTTTGCTATTCACAGGGTCATTATAAGCCGTAGGTGACTCAAGGGCACCTAACAACAACAACAACAACAACAACAACAACAACTTTTCTTCGGTGCTGTTCCCTTGGTCTTCGCTCAGGGGCCTATCTTTGACTCCTGACATGAGGCAGAGCTACTCTCTTTTTTGACTTGTGGCATCAGTGCCCACTGTAGAGCCCACCCAGTGGAGGCAATAAGGTTTTTCTCTGCTCAGACCTTCCTACGTCCTTAGGTGGTGAAAGCTGCCACGTGCAGCTGTGTCCTAATGGCGGCAGCTTCCCCTAGGCCTCTTAGCTCACCTAAATAGGACTTCTGGGAAAATCCTGGATTCCATCCTCTACCATAGATCTCTGGTGGCCTAGTCAGTAGAGAGTTGTTACTGTTAACCCATACGCAGCACCTCTCTGCTGGTTTAAAACCAAGCCAGCTAGGCAATCTCCAACCCTGGGATTTACACTCTCTGAAAACGTGCTAGAAGGTCAACTGTGAGTTCATTTGGACTCGAAGGCAATTGTTCTTGGTTTTAAATATTTTTATTTATTAAAGTGATACCACTCTCCAAGGTACTACATTTTTAACTCATCTTTTCTGAAAAATAGAATCACAGCCATTTTTATAATGACATTATCAGTAATTTGTACAGCTGCTTATAAGCAGATCTTGGAGAAAAATGAGATGTTAATTCTAGATCATTGTAATAATGATCTTGCAGTAAAGTAAGATACACAATTTTGTGTTTTCCAGTGCCTAAAAAGTGAGTCCTGATACCTCGTGGGTAGGGATTTGCATTGCTAACCTAAAATTATGGGGTTCAAACCCACTAGTGACGCAGTTTGCTGTAGAAAGACAGGCTATTCTCTTTCAGTAAAATATGTTGTTGTTGTGTGCTGATATTCAGAGGCAGTTAACTTCCTGGGAGTTGATTGCCCATCTTCCCCTCAAAGAGCAGCTGGTGGATTTGAACCGCCTGTTTTCGCGTTGGCAGCACGCCCCCTTCTGTGCTGTTTCCAGCATCAGAAAACCCGCTTGGTGGTCAGCTATGGGCCGATTCTGACTCCATGGCAGCGAGCTTGGGGTTTTTTTGCTAGTTCTTGTAGTTGGTGGGGTGTTGCGGTGACAACTCAAAGCCCTCGAGCGTTTCTCTGGCGGTTCGAATCCACCAGGTGGTCGCTGGGAGAAAGGTGGGCA
>NW_006399865.1:9263137-9266349 GCF_000299155.1 Elephantulus edwardii | reverse complement strand
CCTTCCATTCCCTTCTTGCCTGCATGGTTTCTGCTGAGAAATCGGCACTTAATCTTATCTGTTCTCCCTTATAGGTTACTCTTTGTTTCTCCCTTGCTGCTTTCAGGATTCTCTCCTTATCCTCACTTCTATGTACCACACAAATGCCAGTCACTGACGATAGGAGAAAATAGGTACAGGAAAGAAAAATCTATTCTTTCTATAAACTTAAAACTGCTCTGAAAGGCAAAGTTTATTTTAAAATCAAATTGAAAAGTAACCTCCCTCTGTGGCTTGCTTTTTTGTTATCTAAATGGTATTTTTTTTTAATGGATGTTCTTTGTTATAATGAAGTCCAGTTTATTGATCTTTTCTTTTATGGTTAGTGATTTTCTATCAATTTAAAAAAATAATTACACCCTTGTTAATTTCAAGCAAGAAATTGGACTTAAATTTATAACTTTTCATTGGCCCACAAAAATATAGGTGAATTTGCCCCAGCATTCTTATTGATGTGGCAATAAGAAAATATTAAAATGCTATAAAAATCCAATAGAATAGTTAAAATATAACTGACAACATAAAATATGGGTCAAGGGTTTGGAGCAACTGGAATCTCACTGATTGCTGGTGGGAGTACAAAATAGCATCACTTGAGGGAGTTATTCTACAATTTCTTCTAAGTTAAACATACATATCTACCCTATGACTATCCTAAGTCTTTAGTGCTAGCTATTTACTTAAGAAATGAAGGCATATATCCACCAAAAGATCTTGTACAATGCTGTGTGCCATAGAGTCAGAACTGGCCCATAGCTAATCCTGTAGTGGGTTTTCAGAGACAGTAAATCGAATGGGAGGAGATTATCCCTCTTTCTCCTGCTGAACTGATGGTGAATTTGAATCACCTGCCTTTGGGATTGCAGCAGAGTTTCTTAGCACTAGGCCACCAAAGCTCATAACAACTCTTTATAACAATTGCAAGCTGAGATAATCCATCAACCAACGAGAATACTACTCAGCAATAAAAAGAATGAACTGCTATTGATATAAGCAGAAACATGTATGACACAAACATTACACCACGTGAAAGACACCAGATGCAGTATCTATTACATCATTTCATTTCTAAGAGGTTGAAGACCTTGGAAATGAATCTGTGGTAATAGAAATTGAGACAGGCCGGCAACTTCCAGTTCCAGCACATGTTTTTCCTGCAGAGAGAGTAAATTATAGAGGAGACAAACAATGCAGGAAGAAAAATGGAATTGTCTGAAGCACAGACCCAAATCCTACTGGCAGGCTGCTTCAGTTTCTGTGTGAGGGCATCAAGATGGCAACAGTTATTAGGAGCAGCCCAGGGAACATAATCCGTGTGTGCCTGAGTCAGATGCTTTATTCTTCAGCACAGATGGGCCCTACAAAGCTTTCGGCTCATAGGAAATCTGGCAGTTGGAGTGACTATTGGAGAGACAAAGGTGTCTTCCAAGAGTGAGAAGTGACAGTCTAGAGGATAAAGAAGGCTGGTCAAGTGGTAGAGTCCAAGAAGAGAGGTGACAGAAAGGTCCCCTCCATTACTCACCTCGTAAAGGACTTCCCAAGAAAGCCTCTGAATTCTGAGAGCTTTCCTAAGCAGTCTCTTGTATTCTGCTTTACTATTTAGCTACAGGAGATAATTGGAAAGATCAGACCAAAAAATCTTTCCAATTACTTCCTATTCACCTGAAAGTTTGATGATGATTAAGGATTGCTTCTGAGGTGTGGTTTTTGTCCTATCTCATGGACTTTCAAAAGAACAAAAAAGTCTATCTCGGAGGGGGTGCAACCAGGGTGGTCCTTGGGGGCAAGGATGGTGAAACTTTGTCTCACAGGTTCTGAGCCTGTTGTCATGAAAGGTCAATCCCTGGAAAAAGGTATCATGCTGGCAAAGGTGGAGGATCGGGGAAAGAAAGGAAGACCCTCATCAAGATGGGTTGATATAGTGACTTTCCCAATGGGCTCGAGCACATCATAGATGCTGAGGATGGTTCAGGATAGGGCAACCTTCAGATGAGCTGAGATTGGGTCAGTGGCACCTAACAAAAATTTAGCTTCATTGCTCTGGCATGGATTGGTATGCACTTTGACTGTAGATTATTATTTGTGTGGGCTTTTGTGTGGTCCTTGAACCAACACGTTTCAGGCTTTAACTTAGACTGTTGCGTAACTTCACATTCCCTAGTTCGGGTGCTGTGGACTCCTTTCCGGCCCGTGGTCCTTCCATGTGCATGTCATAGTCTAACTGCTCCACAGGGTTCTTAGTGTCTGACTGTTGGCAAACAGATCTCCAGGCCTCTCTGCGTGAATCCAAACTATCCATTTCTGATTAGAAACTGAGTGTATTTACCATTTGCACCATCCAGGCCTCAGAATTAGTAAAAAAGCCCACCTAAATCTTAATTTAGATTAAGAAAAGTTATTAATTACAATTTTTAAAATTGTCAAGTGCAACAAACATCAACAATTCCAGAAAAAGAACATGTTTATTCACCACCAACCTAATACACCTCGGTGATGTCTTTTCCCTACTTAATTTGGACAAATTGTCTTTTTTAATGAGCTCTTCACATGATAATTATTTGGAAACATTATTTTCTCTAGTAAGAACAGAATAATTCTCTACTTCCTTAAGCATGATGAATAGAAATTTTATTTTTTGTTTAATGATAAAAGCAGTAATTTTAGCTCTACATCTTTATTATCAGTCATGTTGTGTATGGGTTCCACATCAACATCAAGAAAACAAAATCTTCACTACTGGACCAATGGATAACATCCTGCTAAATGGAGATAGCCTGAAGCTGTCGAGGGTCTCATGTGACTTGGGTCCACAGTCCATGTCCACTAGAAGCAGCAGTGAAGAATCTCGAGAATATACCGTTGTTGGGAGCTGTGGAGTCAGAAGTGACCCATAACTGACCCATTAGCAGGTTTTCAGAGGCAATTTAATCACACAAGATTGCCGACTTTCTCTCACAGAGCAGCTGTTGGATTTGAACTGTGTACATTAGGGTTTGCAGGACAGCTTCTTACCACTAGCCTATCACATTTCCCATATTGCTTTGAGCACATCTGCTGCTAAGGATCTCTTTAAAGTGCAAAAAAAAAAAAAAAAAAAGCAAAAGTATCACTTTAACAACTAAGGCGTTTAACTGCTTCTATATGAAAAAACTGGATAGTGAATAAGACCAAAT
>NW_006399865.1:9253149-9254652 GCF_000299155.1 Elephantulus edwardii | reverse complement strand
CCCCTGGTGCCTGCTTTAGCACTCAGGTTGCCAGGTTAGCACTCAGGGTCCCCACCAGCACTGCTCGGGACCCCTCAGCACTGCACGGGACCCCTGCCTTCTCCCACTAGGAGACTGTGATGTTCTTTTTCTAATAAAGCCCACCCCTCCAGGAAGCCCTCCAGACAAAATTGGTGGGTACTGCCAATCTTGAGGGTTGAGGGGACCCCCGGACCCATGCAGTCTTCCTCACCTCGATTCCCTGCCTGCGCAGATATCCAACCTCTGTAGAGCAGCTCAGTGAGGGGTCTCCTGGGCATCTCGGCGCTTAAGGCGTGCAGTTGGGGTATCCAGCCTAGTCTTAGGGTTTCCTAGGGCCAAGGGCAGGGTTTCCGGGGAGTTGGAGTCAGACTCTTGGGGCCACTGTGGAATCTACCAAAACTGAGACATTTATTCTGGTTTTAAGTCTATGAAAGTCAGAGCATGCCCTAACGTCCTGGTTTCCTAAAGGGGGGGGGTGTCTGGAGCCACCCCATTCCAAGTCGCCTCTCTTTACGGATCTCACCCCGATTCTAGGAAAGGCCTAGCTGAAGAAGCCTGCCACATTAGAGAGCCTCCTTCCCTGAAATCCTCTGGACAGCAGTCAGGGGCTGGCTGCTCCAGCCCAGGCCTCTGCGGACGAGCTGTACGATGGTGGCTCTTGTAAGGATATGCCTTCCTCTTGCAGGGTGTGACCGTGAGGTCTAACTGATCTCTGCTACCCGCGGATTGCCCTCCTAGGACCCTCCCGTCTTCCCGATAGTGCTCACTGATCACAGGAGAAAGCTCAGCCTGTCTTCTCTGATGGGACCCTCTGGGTGTGCAGGCAGCGTGGCCATTCTCTGTGGCAACCGTGTTTTTTTCTGGGGTCTTGGCCTCTCCACACCTCCTACCTGGAGGGCCTCATCGTGGCTCTTTAATTGACTTTCATCCTCCTGGAAGAGGTCCTCCCAAAGACTGTCCATTCCCTACCAGAGAAATGTGCAGATGACAGGCCTATTTGATGGCCATGTGACATGGGGACATTCATAGACAGGGATATGCTTCCACGTGTGAGGAAAGGCTTTGTGTGCATGAGTTTTTTCTGTGAGAGTTAGTAGGGAATTAACAGCTATTTTACCAGGTGCCATGCAATCATTTTGGACTCTTGGTGGCCTGATGTGCATCCAGGTAGAACCATGCTCCATTGGACATTTCAACTTTGACTTCTTAGAGACGGTTGAAAACCCTCTACTGACCCAGTGTGGCCCTAGCCATCCCCTTGTCATCTAGTGGGCTTTGACTGCTTACAACCCCAGAAAACTGTGCTCCATCAGGTTTCAGTGGTTCAGGTTCCACAAGATCACCAGGCCTTTCTTCCAAGGAGCCTCTCAGAGGACCTGAACGGTCAATGCTTTGTTAGCCACTAAATGATTCACTGATTGCACCAACCAGAGACTCCAACTTAGAATGACCCCCCATTGAAGGACTTGCTGGGCCCCAGAG
>NW_006399865.1:9249797-9253049 GCF_000299155.1 Elephantulus edwardii | reverse complement strand
AATCCCACCAAAAAAAAAAAAAAAAGCAAAAGTATCACTTTAACAACTAAGGCGTTTAACTGCTTCTATATGAAAAAACTGGATAGTGAATAAGACCAAATAAGAGATTCCTTTGAATTTTGGCATTAGTGAAGGGTATTGAGTATACCACAGACTGCCAGAGAAACCAAAGCAATGTCTTGGAAGAACTACCCCAAGAGGGCTCCTTGGAAGCAAAAATGATGAGAATTCATCACACACATTATGGGGGGACCAGTCCTGGGAGAAGGACATGGTCTAAGTACAGGATGAACAAAAAAGGATGATTTTCCATGAAATTGACTTAAGGACTGCAGTATTGAACTTGAGCACACCACAGATTATGATGCCCAGCGTGGGCCTGGGCAGTGTTTTACCGCTGTGCGGGAGGTCATAATCAGTCATAACTGACTTCTTGGCACCCAACACCAGGTTATAGAATGGGATGTGTGGGACCCTGGCCCTCTGCCGAAAGTCTGCTCCCATTCAGGAAGCCTCCATCTGGTTTCTGAGACTGTCATTTTTTTTAAGCAAGGAGCCTGCTCATCTCTCTCCCTCGGAGCAGCTGGAGCATTTGAACTTGATTTGGTTACCAGCCAGAATCTTTGTGCACCCCACCACCAAAGCCCCAGGAATTCCAGGTAACTGCTTCCTAGACCTCAGATCCTTCCCTCGACATTTTAAGGACAGAGATTTATGCCCTGGGGATACCCTCACTAGACCAGGGTCATCCACTCCTTGAAACCCACCAGGCTGAAATGAAGAGGCTGCTCATGCTGACGGCCATCTCTCAGGGCTCCTACCCCACCCCCACCCCGGGGCTGACAGCAGGAGGAGCAGGGCGGTCTCTACTTCATTCCCAGGTGCATGCTCACCTCATTCATTATTGAAGGTTCTCAGTTTATGACTGCCACCCTAGACTCCACTGTCTGTGGACCTGAAGCTCCACCCCGCACATGCAGGACCTCACCTTCCTAGGTGTTCCATGTTGGAAGGCAGTGGGAGCTCCGTGCTCCATGACTGTTTCAGGCATCTCTGGATGGAGTTCTATGGGACCTCTGTTCTGGTTGGTTCTGTCTGTCCACCTCCACCTTGACATCTGCCAGAGAGTTGACAACCCTCCCTCTACTGACCCAGTGTGGCCCTAGACGTCCCCTTGTCATCTAGTGGGCTTTTTGACTGCTGACAACCCCAGAAAACTGTGCTCCATCAGGTTTCAGTGGTTCAGGTTCCACAAGATCATCAGGCCTTTCTTCTAAGGAGCCTCTCGGAGGACCTGAACAGTCAGTGCTTTGTTAGCTGTTAACCATTCATTGTTTGCGCCAACCTGAGACCAACATGGAATAAACTCCTACAGAATGACTTGCTGGGCCCCAAAGCCCCCAGGTGTTCTGTCTCCCTTGCCCTGCCCTCCCTCTGGCCCCTCCTTTTCCTTGGATGACCTGCACCATCTAACTTCCAGGGGATAGTCTAACTCACCTTAAGTACCTGGGGCTACAGCCGCGTATTCTCTAATCCAGAACGCCCACATACCAAATGCTCAATTAAATGTTAGGGGTGGGGGGAAGAACCAGCCAACAACAGGTTGCTTTTCATGCAATTTAATCTCTCTTGTATCTCTACAAGCTAAACAAAAGAGGTGTATAACTTTTATTTGTATCTAAAGAGACTGAAAGGACTACAGGTAACAAACAACTGATCACCTCTGGCTTCTTATTTCTCCATCTCGTCACCCTCACTATCTGAGGTGCTTTTGCACGTTCAGGAAGATCTCTATTGTAACACTATGCTGGCTGCCAAAACACAAAATAGCACTCTTAAGCCTGATGAATAGCAATAAACAGGTGATCCATATGACATAGATTCTGAATCAGCTATTACAAGGAATAACGTGAAAAAACTGAAAACAGAGGGTAGGGGGAAGATAAACTGAATGCATCCTACCCCTCCTCAGCCCCACCATGTCTTCCACTACTGAGGTTAACAGACTTTATTAAGCACAAAGTGGGGGATCTCCTCTCGTTTCCCTAGGGGGTGGAAGATCCAGCAGCCTTGGCCTTGGCCTTTCCCTTTCCTGGGGCAGCAGGACCAGCCTCGGCTGCACCTTTCTCTCTCTCTTGCTGCTCTGCCAGTGCCTCTTGATAGTGTTCTGTGAAATCACTGGGGCTGCTGCCGTTGACTTTGGCCAAAAACTCCAGGACTTCCATCTTGCTGGTTTCAGCGAAGGCTCTGGGGCCCCACACGAACTCGTAGCACGGAGGATCGCTGCCGGGCAAGAGCCTGTACTCCAGATACTTTGCTTGAACAAAATCTTTGGTGATCAGCTTCTTGGGCTCCCCAAAGATGATGTGCTGCTCCCCAACGTAGACCCCCATCTTATTCAAGAAATTCCAGAGCTCTTGCTCAGTGGCGTTGTTGCCATTAATGAAGATCATGCCCAGGAGAAGCATGAGGAGCCCGGTCTTGGGCAACTCACCCTGACCACTCGGGTTGCTGGGAAGGTTGAGCTTGCTGACCAGGGAGTAGGCCTGGCCGCCGGGGCGCTCCTCCTTCAGGTTGAGGCCGAACACCAGCTCCAGGCGATCCATGGTGAGCTTCAGGATCTCCGGGAAATCCTTCCTGTACTTGCGGGTGATGATCTTCATCATCTCTCCCTTGGTGATGAGCTGTTTCATCTTGTACGTGTGAAGCATCGAATGCAGCAGCCGACAGGCCCTGGTGTTGAGAGGATCTGAGGGGGAGACATCTCTGGAGGCCTTGGTGTTCTCCGAGCTCGGCCCTTCCTCACCTCCATTCTTCTCCCCTTTGTGAGGTGTTGGCTGGGAGCCACGTGCTCCTCTAGCCTGAGCTGCACCCTGAGTGCTGGGACCCGGGGCTGGCTCCTGAGGGCTACCAGCAGTAGAAGAGCTTTGGGGTGTGCCCTCAGGCTCAGGAGAGAGCTCCGGGGAGGCCTGAGCACCCTGGGGACCCTGGTTCTGCCCTCGGGCCTGGCGGCGCTTCTCCTTGGCACGGAGCTTACTCTTCTGCCCACGAGGCATGATAGCTGCTCAGGGACAGTAGGTAGGAGTGTGGCCAAGAGGGCAGCTGCTGTGGTCACTGGAAGACAAAGACAAGAGAACCTGAGTCCCTCCACAGGGAGCCGACACCTCGGCGTTAGGAAGGCCCTTGGGTGGGTCTCCTGGAGGCCCTGCACTACTCACCCCTAGCCTCCCATCTGCCTGCCCAGCCACCCCC
>NW_006399865.1:9247178-9248532 GCF_000299155.1 Elephantulus edwardii | reverse complement strand
GCTGAGAATGTTAGAGTGAGCCTGCAGCCCTGCCTGGGGCTGACAGCAAGGGCTGGTGGTGGGGACCCTCTACCTGTGGCCGTGCCTCCTCTGTTCACATTCAGGACCTTCATCACAATTCAGGCGCTTCTTTGTTTCCCCTAACTCTGCACTTCTAGAGGGGCCACCTCATAGTTCCTGGGACCCTCAAGAGTAACTTAAAAGGGTGTCAGGCCCTCTGCCTATGCTAGGATCTAGAGTGCTGCCAATCTGTAGGTTTCTTCTGTCCTTGCCTCCTTGGAATCCTCAGATCTCTTTCAGAGTTCTCACTGGGCCCCACATTGGGTCTGAGATCCTCCTTTTGTTGCCTACGTTGAGACCCATGGTCACCCTTGGACCTGATAGCCCACTAGGCTTCCTCAAGCCTTCAAGGGCTAGAGTTTTTTCTGTCCAGGTTGATGCAGGCCTCTTTGTTGTTTACAGGGTCACTATAAGGCATAGGTGACTCAATGACACCTCACAACAACTTTTCTTGGGAGCTATTCCCTCAGGTCTTGCTCGGGGACCTATCTTGGACTCCTGACATGAAGCAGAGCCACTCTGTTTACTTGTGGCATCAATTTCTATCGTAGAGCCAACCCAGCGAAGGTAGTTAAGATTTTTATCTGCTGAGGCCATCCTATGTCCTTAGGTGGTGAAAGCTGCCATGTGCAGATTGTGTCCTGATGGCGGTAGCCTCACACAGGCCTCTTGTTTTCTCTTGTTAAGTGTCAATACATCAGCTTCCACTCACAGGGAACCTGTGTACAGCAACCCTAAACCCTGCTCTATCCTATGTCAATCTTACTGTCTCTGGCACACCTACCCCCCTTACCCCAGTCACTGAATCAATCCATCTCATCGAGGGTCTTCCTCTTTTGGACTGTGCCTCCACCCTCCCAAGCACGACATCCCTGTCCAAGGACTGATCCCGCCTTGCAACATGTCAGAAGTATGTCACATGGAGCTTCAGAATCCTTGCCTCCAAGGAGCTGCCTGGCTTCACCCTCTCCAGTATGAATCTGTTTGTTCTCCTAGCAGTCCTTGGTATATTCAACTCTCTCTTCCAGCACCACAGCTCAGAAGCATAGATTCTCCTATCACCCCTCATCATTGCCCAGGTTTCTGATGCATAGGAAGTGATTGTAAAGACCATGTCCTGTATCAACATACTTTAGTCTCCTGAATAACATCATTGCTGTTCAGTACTTTGGCTAAGTCTCTGACAGCCAACTTTCTCAATGCAATATCAGCTGTGAAAACTAGGTCAAGTGCTGAGTATGGAACAGACCACAAACTGCTCATATGCAATTTCAAGCTGAAGCTGAGGAAAATT
>NW_006399865.1:9244673-9246564 GCF_000299155.1 Elephantulus edwardii | reverse complement strand
GCAATGAATGAATGGAAATCCAAAATCTCTGTAAATGTTTGTTAAAATTAAAAATTTAAAAAAAAGAATACCATCCAGGAAGATTGCAAAAGGTCATTGCAAAGATAGAGTAGGAAGAAAAGACCAAGGTGGATTATCAGAATAAGCTCTGAATATTGCACTAGAGCACCAGGAACCCAAAGGAAAGGGAACAAAATGAAGATATTAAGGAGTTGAACAGAAGATTCCAAAGGGTAGTACGGGAAGACAAAGTAAAGTATTACAATGAAATGTGCAAGGAACTGGAGTTAGAAAATCGAAGGGGCCAAACTCACTAAGCATTTGTTAAGGTGAAGGAACTGAAGAACAAATTTAAGCCTTGTGTTGCAATACTTAAAAATGCTCTGGGAAGAATATTAAATAATTCAGGAAGCATTAAAAGACGATAGAAAGAGTATACAGAGTCATTGTACCAAAAGGGTTTGGTTGACACAGAATAGTTTCATGAAACACCGTATGAGCAAGAGCCTATGGTGATGAAGGAAGAAGTTCAAGCTGCTCTGAAAGAATTGGCAAAAAACAAGGCCCCCAAAATTGATGGCATACTAACTGACATACTTCAACAAACAGATGCTGCTCTGGATGTGCTCACTAAGTTGTACCAAGCAATCTGGAAGAATACTACCTGGCCCAGTGAGTGGAAGAGATCTGTATTTGTTCCCATTCCAAAGAAAGGTGTGGAATTTATGTAACAATTTCATTGATAGCACATACAAGGAAGATTCCGCTGAAGATTATCCAAAAACGACTGGAACAGCACATCAATAGAGAACTCCCTGAAGTGCAGGCCGAGTTTAGAAAGACCTAGGCCTCTTCCTTCACCTAAATCGGAGTCCTGGGAAAATCCTGGATTCTACCCTCTACTAGGGTTCTCCGGTGGCCTATTCGGTAGGGAGTTGTTACTGCTAACCCAAAGGCAGCACCTCTTTTCTGGTTCAAATCCAATAGAGGCTCTTTTGAAGATTGGTAGGGAATCTCCTCCCCTGGGATTTACAGCCTCTGAAAACTTGCTAGAGGGTCAGCTCTGAGTTGGTTTGGATTTGAGGGCAACTGTGGTTGTGTTTTGAAAATATTTCTGTTACCGTGATACCACTGTCCAAAGTACTGCATATTTTTAAAATGTTATTTTTATTATTTTGTGTGTGTGTGTACTGTCAAATCGGATTTGACTGGTACAGGAGGAGATTGTGAATCCTTCTCAAGCAAAGTATCTGGTGAATTCAAACCGCTCACCTCTGGGAATGCAGTGCAGCTTCTTGCCACTAGGCCATCAGAGCTTTCCCAAAGTACTGCATTTTGAAATGTCCCAAAAAAGAGAATCATAGCCACTTTTGTTCACATAATACTTAATAACAGTATCAGTAGTTTAAGCAGTTTGATTATAAGCAGATTTTGGAGATAACGGACATGTCAGTTGCAGACCACTGTAACAGCTGATGTTGCAATGACGTGAGTCCCACACTTTTGTGTTTTGTTTTTCCCAGTGCCTATAAAGCGAGCCCTGCTGGCCTAATGGGTAGGGAGTTGCACTGCCAATGCAAAGGCAGGCAGTTCAAACCCACCAGCAGTGCCATTTGCTATAAAAAGATGGGCAATCTCTTCCCAGACAATTTGTTGTTGTGTGTTGTTGAGTGTGAACCAATCCACAGGTGACCCTCCAGCCAGTTTTAGGGGTGGTTAATCTGAGCTTTCAAGTATGGAAATACAAAGGAAGTGGAACACTTGTAAGCAGACACTTGTGAATGGGGCATGGAATGTGAGAACCATGAATGTAGGAAAATTAGATATTGTTATGGAAGAAATGGAACGCATAAATATTGACATACTAGTCATTGCTGAGATGAGATGGACT
>NW_006399865.1:9232942-9243038 GCF_000299155.1 Elephantulus edwardii | reverse complement strand
GGGAATCCCAGAACACTTGATCGTGCTAATGAGAAACCTATACTTGGACCAAGATGCAGTCATCAGAACAGAGCAAGGAAACACTGCATGGTTCAAAACTGGGAAGGGCGTATGCCAGGGATGTGTCTTGTCTCCATACCTTTTCAACATGTATGCAGAACAGATTATCCGGAAGGATGGGGTCTATGAGTAGAAATGTGGGGTCAAGATTAGTGGAAGATCTATCAACAATCAATCTGTGTATGCAGATGACACAATCCTGCTTGCTGAAACTGAGGAGGACCTGCAGCACTTGCTGCAGAGGGTCAAGGACTGCAGCCTCCAATATGGATTGAGGCTCAATGTCAAGAAGACAAAGATTCTCACCACTGGGCCTATTGACAGCATCAGGATGGATGGTGAAGAGATTGAGATTGTTCACAGCTTTAGTCAGCTTGGCTCCACTCTAAGCACCAGTAGCCAGGAAATTAAAAGACGTATTGCCATGGGAAAGTCTGCTCTTAGGAAACTCTCCAAAGTACTGAAGAGCAATGGTCTCTATGGAGACTAAGGTGCATTTGATGCATACAGTCTTTGCTATCACTTGTTATGCATCAGAGAGTTGAACAATGGCTTAGGAGGATAGAAGAATTGATGCCTTTGAGCTGTGGTGCTGGAGAAGAGTATTGAGGGTACCATGGACTGCCAAGAAAACAAACAGATTCATCCTAGAAAGGGTTAAACCAGGTGGCTCCTTGGAGTCAAGGATTCTGAGGCTCCATCTAATATACTTTGGACATGTTGTAAGGAGGGGCCAGTCCTTGGAGAGGGACATCATGCTTGGGAGGATGGAGGGACAGCACAGGAGGGGAAGACCCTCTATGAGGTGGATTGATTCAGTGACTGGGGCAATCTGGATGGTTGTGTCAGAGAAAGTGATTGGCACAGGACAGAGCGGAGTTTAGGGCTGTTCTACATAGGGTCGCTATGAGGTGCAAGCGACTCGACGGCACATAACAACAACAACAACAATCTCCTGGGAGTTGATTGCCCATCGTCCTCCGCCCCCCAACAGCGGCTGGTGGACTTGAACCTCCTGTTTTCGTGTTGGCTGCACGGTCCCTTCTGTGCAGTTTACAGCCTCACAAAACCTGCTTGGTGGTCTGCTATGGGTCAGTTCTGACTCCACGGCAGCGAGCTTGGGGTTTTTTTGGCTAGTTCTTGTAGTTGGTAGGGTGTTACGGTGCCAACTCAAAGCCCTTGAGTGTTTCCCTGGTGGTTCGAATCCACCAGGTGGTTGCTGGGAGAAAGGTGGGCAGTCTCCTCCTGTGGGATCTACGGCTTGGAGAGCCGGCTGGAGGGCGGACTGTGGGCCGGTTCCGAGCCGTGGGCGCTGCGTCTGAGGACCCCTTCCTCCAGCCCACCTCTGTCTCCTCCTCTCCACAATGGCGCTGGGCCTCGGGCGCACCACCCCCACCCCATGATCCTCCCCCGACACCCGCTTTAGCACTCAGGTTGCCAGGTTAGCACTCAGGGTCCCCACCAGCACTGCTCGGGACCCCTCAGCACTGCACGGGACCCCCTCAGCATTGCACTGGACCCCCGTCTTCTCCCACTAGGAGACTGTGAAGCCTCTTTTTTAATAAAGCCCACCCCCTCCAGGAAGCTCTTCCGACAGAAATGGCGGGTACCGCCGATCTCGGGGGTTGAGGGGACCTTTCTCACCTTGATTCCCGGACCAAGCAGATATCCAGCCTCTGCAGAGCAGGGTCTCCTGGGGGCGCTCGGCGCGTAAGGCGTGCAAGGCCAAGGCCGGAAGTTGGAGATATCCAGCCTCGTATTAGGGTTTCCGAGAGCAAAGGGCAGGGGCAGGGAGTTGGGGGCGGGCCTTCGGGAGCGCCATAGAATCTATCAAAGCAAGAGACATCTCTTTATTCTGGTGTTAAGTCCACCAAGGTTAGAACAAGCACTCACACTCAGAAAAAGTCTTCACGTCCCAGCTCCCTAGAGGGGCAAGACTGGGGCCACATGGCTCTGAGCTTTCCCTGTTTGTGGGCCTCACCCCGATTCTAGGAAAGGCCTAGCTGAAGCTGACCTGCCACATTAGACAGCCTCCCTCCCTGAAATCCTCTGGACAGCAGTCAGGACAGCAGCAGACAGCTCCAGCCCACCCCTCTGTGGAAGACCAGAATGACGGGCGGAGTCGTGTAAGGATGTGCCTTCCTTATCTGGTGTGTCACCTTGAGGTGTCACTGATCTCTGCTGCCCGGGGATTGCCCTCCTCAGACCCTCCCTTGTCCCCTAGAGTGCTTGCTCACTGATCACAAGAGGATGCCCAGCCTGTCCTCTCTCCTGGGACCCTCTGGTGGGTGTGCAGGCAGCTGTGGCCATTCTCTGTGGGAACCCCATTTTTTCTGGGGTTTGGCTTCTCCACACCTCCTACCTGGAGGGCCTCATGGTGGCTTCTCTTTAACTAATTGCCTTTCTGGTGGCGATGTGACATGGGGACACTCATGGGAAAGGATAGCATATGTGATAAAAGGCTTTGTGTGCATGAATTGTTGTGATAGTTAGTGGGCATTTTACCAGGTTATTTACCTGGTAATTTATTTTCTTTTACCAGGTGCCATGCAATCAGTTTGGACTCCTGGTGACTGATGTGTATCCAGGTAGAATACGCTCCATTGGCTGACTTCTCAGAAGTGCATCACCAGGCTTTTCATCCCAGGTGCTTCTGGATGGATTTGTCCCTGCAACATTCAATAAGCAGGTAGGAACATTCATAGTCTTGAGTCACTGTATCGGAGAGGATAAATGCACCAACTATTAATAGTTGCGTACAAGGCATACTTGGTGACCTTTTCTCACCCCCTTTGTCTCCCTGTGCCCTTGGCTGTGGCCCTATGGCACTGACTACACAGAGCTCTGAAAGGGAGTGTTGGGATTTGATCTCATTGACTCAGGCACTATAAGAGACACTCACTGCCAGTGAGCTGTAACCGACCTATAACTGACCCTTCAGTGGGTTTTCACAGGGTGAATATTGCTCATCTTTCACCCATGGAACAGTAGGTGTGTTTGAACTGCCTACTTTTGGGGTAGCAGTGCAACTCCTTACGTATTAGACCAAAGAAGAAAACAGGAAAGGTTCTTAGTCCTAAGAAGCTGTGTTACTCACATCAACAAACTTCAGTATCTAGGACAAAACCAGTCTTCCTTCTGTTTTTGCAAATCCAGACTGACTGTACCTCAGCCACATTCATGTTTCCGTGTTGTTTGTGATGCTTTCATGCTACAGCTATAGAGTTGCGTGGTTGTGACCAAAAGCCTGTGTCCCACAACGCCTCAAATGTGTGTAAGCTGAGTCTTCCCTGCAGATGTCTGCCAACTGTCGTAAGCCGTGGGAGAGGCCAATGTTCACACGAGTGATTATAAAGTGAGGCAGTATCTGATCACAGCCAGGATCCTTGTAGAAAGGGCTATAAGATGAGGCCACTGGGTATTTTTCATGGAGCTAGACCACTCTAGGGTCTTCACGGAGCTTCCATGTTAGAGCTGAGGTTTTAGGAGTGAGTTGGATTGAGGCCAGCTGATTCGGCTAAGGGTATTTCAGGTAAGGTCATCCTCATCCTTGTCTGTTCCCTGGAATGGCTCACTTGGAAAACCTCAGGGTACAGAGGCATGGGTCCCCACTCCCAGAGATCCTGACTGCAATTTTTCAGGGCTTTGGAAGCTCCTCTGGTGATCCTAGGATAGCCCGC
This sequence comes from Elephantulus edwardii, assembly GCF_000299155.1. Lineage (NCBI taxonomy): Eukaryota > Metazoa > Chordata > Mammalia > Macroscelidea > Macroscelididae > Elephantulus > Elephantulus edwardii. The sequence continues at coordinate 9,239,298 of NW_006399865.1, read as the reverse complement.
ATGGTGAAGAGGGGTCATGGGGTGAACAGTTTGGAGTCAGGTCGGGACAGTGAATTGTGGGTGCCGGGCTAGGGCAGTGCTGTGAGGGAGAAGCTGGCCAAGTGGGGACTCGACACCTGGGCCAAGCAAATGGAACCTGTCTTAGCAAGGGAAACCAAGGCACAATTTGGGCATGCGAGCAGCTGGAGCAGAACTGTATGTCATTGTCAGTTGTTGCCTCTGAGGCAGCTCCAATTCACCACCATCCTGTGTCCAACAGAGTGAAGGGCTTTCCAATTCTGTGCCATTTTCATGATCATTGGTGTGTATTTCCTTCTCCGGAGTTTAGTCACCCCTGATGATAAGGCTAAATATCTAGTCAAAGTTTCTGACAGTATTCAGCGATCCATCGGGTTTTCAGTAGCTAATTTTGCAAGTAGATTGCCAGGCCTTTCTTCCTAGTCTCTCTTAACCTGAAAGTTTCACTTAAACCTGCCCAACATTGTAGTCCTGTTCCTCCTGGTATTTGAAAGCTAGTGGTGGACCTTCCAGCATAATAACAACACACAAGCCACCATGCAGGGCAGATTGATAGATGGCCAAGAGCTGCAATAATAAGTTTGAAGAAGGAATAAAAAAATATGGAACTTATTAGGGGCTTTTTGCAGACATCTTAGTAAAAGAAGGAGCATGTTTTTTTCACTGAGTGCGAATCACAGTGTCAATAGCTTGAGTGTAGAATTCTAGAGGACAGCTAGGGGCTGCCTGAAGCTACCTGGGCCCTCAGGCCAGCAGCTGTTTTTACCCAGAAGTGAGAAAGTACTTTTGTCCTTTTTTTAAAAAAAAAATAAAACAAACAAAAAAAACCTGGTTGGTGTATCCTTTAGGAAAAAGATATTTTGGAGGGGCATTTGCAGACCTTGGAATCCTTTAGATCTGACTGCTCCTGAGTGAAAGATGCCAGAAAGGATGACAAGGCTTTGGGCTTAAATGGTTGGAGGGATTTTGACAGACTTTGCCAGGTTAAGTGGACACCAGAGGAAGAGAGTGATCATGAAATAAAGTGGATTTGGTTTTGAACATAAAAAAAGCCAATTGACAAGAAAGAAAGGCCATCCTTTATCATGAGAGATCTGCACCTCTTGAAGTGACCGAACTTTTCTGTGTTCACATGAAAATACAAAACAAGAACAAGGTGGGGATTTCGAGACTCCATAGCTGTGGAGTTCAGAGAGGGAGCTGATGCCCTTTGTGTACTCAGAGCATGTAGTTAGGACCTGGCTGGGTTGAGCCTCAGGCTTGAGAGATGTTTCATTTCAGGAAGCCTCCATCTGGTTTCTGAGGCTGTCATTTTTTATACAAGGAGCCTGGCCATCTCTTTCCCTCAGAGCAGCTGGAGAATTTGAACTTGATTTGGTTACCAGCCAGAATCTTTGTGCATCCCACCACCAAAGCCCCAGGAATTCCAGGTAACTGCTTCCTAGACCTCAGATTCTTCCCTCGACATTTTTAGGACAGAGATTTTTTTTTTATATTATTGGGAAAAACATGTTGGGGATACAAGGTGGTGAGGGTTGGGAGCAGAAGGGTGAGGATGGGCAGGAATGAAAATTGCAAGGATGCAGTTGCAGAGCTGCACAATTTGGTTGGTGGGGGGAGCAGGTGAAGGAAATGAAAGGATCCAGTGGGGACCAGAAGACACAGGGCAATGCATAGTCCAGTGGTGATTAAACAAACTTGTCTTTTTCACTTGGTTTCTCATTTCGGAATTGGGCACAGCCTCTCTGGCTTCTTCATACTGAACAGGGGCATTGATGTGAAGGGGGAAAGGGAATATTTAATATCCTACAGACTATAGAACAAACAAGTCTGTCTTGGAGAAAGTGCAACCTTAGAGGCAAGGAATGAATGGGAGCGAACTTCAGGGCACAGGGCTAGGGTCCCACACATCCCATTCTATAACCTGGTGTTGGGTGCCAAGAAGTCAGTTATGACTGCTTATGACCTCCCGCACAGCGGTAAAACACTACCCAGGCCTGCGCTGGGTTCAGGGACAGGTCTGGAGTAAGACTCAGTGTTAAGGTTATCTATAAGAAAGGGAGCAAATCTAGAGAGAACAAACTTGTGAGTTATAAGTAGAAGGGCTTTGGGGGTGTTACTTTTGGGTGTACTGGAGGAGAGGATGGAGGAAAGTAGCCTAGATAAAATTCTCTATACACCTTATTTCTACCCAGGGGTCAGATGGCACAACCTGAGGGCTGAGGAGCTCACCCTGAGGGCCAGCTCGCCCCAAGGGCCGGACATGGTTCGCCCCGTACCCCAAGGGCCAAAAAGCTCTTCCCCAGGGCCAAATAGCCCACCCCAAGGGCTGGAAAGCACACCCCGAGGGCCAGGCAACACACCCTAAGCGCTGGCTGGCAAACTCTCCCACTAAAGCTCCCCCCCCCAAGTCCCTACCTTGCGCCTCACTGAAGACCATGTAGCCAGGGACAGCGTCCCCAATTCCAGCACTGCCACCTTTACCCCCCTCCTAAATAAGTGGTCATACTGTAATCTCAAGTGTCACTGCCCTCCCCCTTTATAAATGGAGAAGGGAACCTGAGAAGGATGAACAGACATCCCCCAGATCTAAACAGTTCTTGGCAGAGGCAGTCAACAGATCAAAGGATGTAGTACACTTAGGATATCTGCCATCTTGGACATGCTGCCACTGTTAAGTGTCATCAAGTTGTAGACAGCTCACAGTGGCTCTCATCAATTCATTGTATTGGTGATCCTCTCTGGCCTGCCCAAGGAAACCCCAGCCTGCTACTGCATCTCCCGCCACCGCCATCTTGGCTCCAAGAATTCTCCCCAGAACATGGCAATGTGGTGACTCCACTGCACCATCCTGGGGGTATGGGGGGAGCGGACGGTGCCTACTGTCCATCCTAGGTGAGGGGATCACTGGGGTAAGGCAGTGGTAGCATCATGGAGCTGCGGCTGCTGCGTGGGCTTGGCAGCAGGAGGCTGGGGGCCGTGGGACTCAACCATTCCTCCCTGGGAATCCTTGACCTCCTGATGTTGAGTCTAAATCTGCACCCAAGACCAGTTATCAACTGTCTAACTGTTCACTGCCACCTTGGAATCAGGACAGAGATTTATGCCCTGGGGATACCCTCACTAGACCAGGGTCATCCACTCCTTGAAACCGGCTGCTCATGCTGACGGCCATCTCTCAGGGCTCCTACCCCACCCCCACCCCGGGGCTGACAGCAGGAGGGGCAGGGCGGCCTCTACTTCATTCCCAGGTGCATGCTCACCTCATTCATTATTGAAGGTTCTCAGTTTATGACTGCCACCCTAGACTCCACTGTCTGTGGACCTGAAGCTCCACCCCGCACATGCAGGACCTCACCTTCCTAGGTGTTCCATGTTGGAAGGCAGTGGGAGCTCCGTGCTCCATGACTGTTTCAGGCATCTCTGGATGGAGTTCTATGGCACCTCACTGTTCTGGTTGGTTCTGTCTGTCCTCCTCCACCCTGACATCTTCCAGGGGTTTGACAACCCTCCCTCTACTGACCCAGTGTGGCCCTAGATGTCCCCTTGTCATCTAGTGGGCTTTGACTGCTGACAACCCCAGAAAACTGCTCCATAAGGTTTCATTGGCTCAGTTTCCAGAAGATCACCAGGCCTTTCTTCCAAGGAGCCTCTGGGAGGATGTGAACGTTAATTGCTTTGTTAGCTAAACCATTCACTGTTTGCACCAACCAGAGACTCCAACTTAGAATACCCTCCCACTGAAGGACTTGCTGGGCCCCAAAGCCCTGTCTCATTGGCTCCACCCTCCCTCTGCCCCCTCCTTTACATTGTATGACCTGCACCATGTAATCAAGGAGATAAGTTTAATTCATCCTAAGTAACTGGGGCTGCAGCCTTATATTCTCTATCCGAGAGCACCCACATAGCAAACGCTCAATTAATGACTGGGAATGGGGGGAAGAACCAGCCCAAAAAGGTTGCTTTTCATGCAATTTAATCTCTCTCGTATCTACACAAGCTAAGCAAAACAGGTGTATAACTTATTTTTACAAAAAAGAAAGACTGAAAGGATTACAGGAAACCAAAAACTGATCACCTTTGGCTTATTTCTCCATCTTGTCATCCTCACTATCTGATGTGAGGTGCTTTCACAATCTCCTTTCTCTCACTATGCTGGCAGGCAAAACACAAAGTATTACTCTTAAACCAGATAAACAGTAATAAACAGGTGATCCATATCATTCATAAACTTAAGATTCTGAATTAGCTATTACAAGGAATAACGTGAAAAACCTGAAAACAGAGGATAGGGGGAAGATAAACTGAATATTGAATGCATCCTACCCCTCCTCAGCCCCACCATGTCTTCCACCACTGAGGTTAACAGACTTTATTAAGCACAAAGTGGGGAATCTCCTCTAGTTTCCCTAGGGGGTGGAAGATCCAGCACCCTTGACCTTTTCTGGGGCAGCAGGACCAGCCTCGGCTGCACCTTTGGCTCTGGCTTTCTCTTCCTCCTCTGCCAGTGCCTCTTCATATTCAGCTTTGAAATCACTGGGGCTGGTGCCGTTGACTTTGGCCAAAAATGCCAGGACTTCCATCTTGCTGGTTTGAGCATAGGCTCTGGGACCCCACACGAACTCGTACCGTGGAGGATAGCCAGGTAAGAGCCTGTGCTCCAGGTACTTTGCTTGAACAAAATCAGAGATCAGTTTCTTGGGCTCCCCAAAGATGAGGTGATGCTGCCCAACGTAGATCCCCAGCTTATTTAAGAATTTCCAGAGCTCTTTCTCAGTGGCTCTGTTGCCATTAATGAAGATCATACCCAGCAGAGGCATGAGGAGGCCGGTTTTGGGCAACTCTCTCTGACCACTTGCGGTGGGATTGCTGGGAAGGTTTAGCTTGCTGACGAGGGAGTAGACGTGGCTGCCAGGGTGTTGCTCCGTCAGGTAGATGCCGAAAGCGAGCTCCAGGCGCTTGGTGGTGACTTTAAGGATCTCAGGGAACTCATGGCTGTACTTTCGGGTGATGGTCTTCAACATCTCTTCCTTGGTGATGAGCTCATCCATTTTGTACTTGTGAAGCATCAACTGCATCAGGAGACAGGCCCTGGTGTTGAAAGGATTTTTGGGGGAGACATCTCTGGAGCTCCCGGTGTTCTCCGAGCTTGACCCTTCATCAGCTCCGTTCTTCTCCCCTTTGCGATCTTTGCGAGCTCTTGGCCGGGAGCGACGTGCACCTCCAGCCAGTGCTGCAGCTCCAGCCAGTGATGCACCTTCAGCCTGCGCTGCACCTCCAGCCAGTGCTGCACCCTGAGTGCTGGGACCCGGGACTGGCTCCTGAGGGCTACCAGCAGTAGAAGAGCTTTGGGGTGTGCCCTCAGTCTCAGGAGAGAAATCCAGGGAGGCCTGAGCACCCTGAAGACTCTGGCTCTGCCCGCGGGCCTGGCAGTATTTCTTGGCACGGAGCTTGGTCTTCCGCCCACGAGGCATGATGGCTGCTCAGGGACAGTAGGTAGGAGTGTGGCCAAGAGGGCAGCTGCTGTGGTCACTGGAAGACAAAGACAAGAGAACCTGAGTCCCTCCACAGGGAGCCGACACCTCGGTGTTAGGAGGGCCGCTGGGTGGGTCTCCTTGGGGCCCTGCACAAGTCACCCCCAGAACCTGCGGGAGGATGTCACAGTGAAACTCAGTCCGCCATCTTCCAGCCTTTTCTGTACCTAACTGGGGCTCACAACAGTGGAGATGATGGGGATCCTCTGTCTTGGGAGGGAGCGCCTTTCTATTCACATCAAGGAGAACAAAGAAACTGTTGGGCATCTTAGGGGCACCCCCTTCCCCTCCTTTTTAGAGGGTGCCACCTCAGAGCTCCCTGAAACCCCCAAGCAAGACATGAAGGTATGCCGGGTCCACCTGCTTTGCCAGGGAGGGTCACCAAGCACTGGCAGTGCTGTGAGGTCCTTTCTGTCCCTGTCGCCTTCACTTCTCATTCCCGGTTCTCACTTGGGCCCCACACTGGGTCTGAGACCCTCCTTTTGTGGCTTACACAAGGGTGACCCAGGGACACCCCGATCATCGCCCAGGCTTCCCGCCCCGCCTCCCAGGGTTCGAGCTCTTCCTGTGCTGGTCGGGGCGGCCTCTCTGCTGTTCACAGGTCCACTAGGAGTCACAGACGGCGTGATGGTTCCTCACAATTTCTCAGGGGTGTTTCCCTGGCCCCCTCAGCTTCCTATCTTGACTCCTGGCACGGTCCCCGGGCCCAGAGCTCATTGTTGACTTGCGTGTGCTGCGTTTCCACAGCCGACCCACCTCCCCGAGACGCCGAGGCCGCAGTGGGCCGTGGCTCTGAGAATGGAC
>NW_006399865.1:9192782-9231542 GCF_000299155.1 Elephantulus edwardii | reverse complement strand
GCATGTGTCCAAGCACATCTGTGCTCCAGACGGTTTTCAGGGGCTCCCCTTTCAGAAGATCACCAAGCCTTTCTTCCCAACTACCTCTGGGTGGACCTGAACCTTTAACCCTTCTCTTAGCAGCTAAGCCATTCATTCTATGTTTGTACCAACCAGGCACTTCAACTAAATAGTACTTACTACTCAAGGAGCCTCAATGGCCACGGTCCTCTGGTCTCTCTGGACCTGCCTTCCCTCTGGCCCCTTCTTTTCCTGTACTCTGCATGGTTTACACCTTATGACCTTGGGGAGAGGTGCTCACAGCCTCTACTATGGTAGGAGGGCAGCTGAGTCTTCTCTGTCTAAACCTGACCATCCATAGAGAACAAATGATTAGAGAATAAAAGAGGCAACAAAGACTAAGCTTTATCACTGGCCGCCATGAGTCGCAACGACACATAACAACAACAATTTATCTTGATTCTTGAAAAACAGGCACAAAGCTTTTATATCAGCAACAGAAAGACTAAATAGCGCACAGGAAACCAGGAATTATTCACCTTAGAGTCATTGTTTGTCTATAGTGTTATCCCAAGGATTTCTCATGACATTCTCTCACTTTTGTAGGAAGATACCTGTTCCAGTATCAAGCACTCACACTCAGAGAGAGGTCAGACTTTTCCACTTGTTTCATGAACCACAAAAGCCAACAAAACTTATGACCCATGTAATTTTTAAACTTACTATCTGAATGAAGTAGAACCTTATCAAACTTGAGAGAAAAATAGTTTCTTCCCTTGTGATGTACAGCATCTTGTAATAAGCTAACCTTATTAGTTACACATATTGAAAAGGAACTTAGAAAAGTTAGCACACTGTACTCTCCATCCAGCCCCTCCTTGCTGAGGTTAACATCTCTTTTCTACCCCTTAGGTAGCCCCTCCTTCTTCCCTAGGAGTGGAGGGTTGAACCACCTAGACCTTGGCCTTTCCTGGGACAGTGGGGACAGCCTGGGGTGCATCTTTGATTTTGACTTCCTCTTGCTCCTCTCTCAATAACTCTGCATATTGGGTCATGAAGGCACTGGGTGTGATACCCATCATCCCAGCCACCAACTCTCTGATTTTCTTCTTCTCACATTCAGCATAGGCTCTGGGACCCCAGTGGAATTCGTAGCGAGGAGGCTGGGTGCCAGGCAAGAGTCTGTGCTCCAGGTACTTGTCCTGTACAAAATCGTGGGTGATCAGCCTCCTGGGCTCCCCAAAGACGTGGTGCCGCCTCCCATCCTAGACATTCAGCATATTCAGGAAAGTCCAGACCTCTAGCTCAGTGGCGGTGCCTCCGTTCAGGAAGATCATGCCCAGGAGCGGCATCAGGAGCCTGTACCTGGGGAACTGCCTGGTGCCACTGGGAGTGCTTTCGTCAGGATGACGTTCTTTGCTTTGGAGAACATAGAACTGCCCGTTGGGGTGTTCCTCCTTCAGCTCCAGGCCAAAGGCCCGCTCCATGCGCTCAGTGGTTCGCTTCAGGATCTCAGGGAAGTGCTCCCGGTATGTTTTGTTGATGGTCTTCAGCATCTCTCCCTTGCTGATGGGCTCTTCCGATCTGTATTTGCGAAGCACCAGCTGCATCAGCACGCTGGCCTTCTTGTTGAGAGGATCTTGGGCTGAGGACTCCACGGAGGACGAGGCCTTCAGCGAGCAGGGTGCACCCTCGGCTCCGTTCTGCTGACCTTTCTTAGCTCTTGGCCCCGCATGAGCTGCACCCTGAGTGCTGGGTTCTAGGGCTGCCACAGGCGCCTGTGGGTTGGCGGCAGCAGAGGCACTCTGGGATTTGCCTTTGCTCTCAAGAGAGGAGGGCCCTGGGGAGGCCTGAGCACCCCCGAAACCCTGGCCCTCACTTTGGGCCTTGTGGCGTTTCTGCTGGTCCCGGAGCTTACTCTTCTGCCCACGAGGCATGATGGCGTGTGGCACCAGGGCACGTGGTGTGGTCCCTGGGAGAGTGAGGATGAGAGCACGTGAGCCCTGTCACTAGGAAGCCGGCATCTTGGCATTAAGAAGACCTCTCTGCAGGTTTCCCGGGGGGGAGGGGGCACTGCTCCAGGTACGCCAAGGGTGCCTAGCCCTGTGCAGCCATCCACTACAAGTCTGCTGAGAATGTTAGAGTGAGCCTCCAGCCCTGTCTGGGGCTGACAGCATGTGCTGGTGGTGGGGAACCTCTACCTGTGGCCATGCCTCCTCTGTTCACATTCAGGACCTTCATCACAATTCAGGCGCTTCTTTGTTCTCCCTAACTCTGCACTTCTAGAGGGGCCACCTCCGAGTTCCTGGGACCCTCAAGAGAAACATGGAGGGGTACTAGGTCTTCCCCCTATGGCAGGACCCACAGTGCTACCAGTCTGGGGGTTCTTTCTGTCCTTCTCTCCTTGTAATCCTCAGATCTTATTCAGAGTTCTAACTCAGGCCCCACATTGGGTCTGAGACCCTCTTTTTGTTGTCTACATGGAGATTCACGATCACCTTTGGACCTGAAATCCCACCAGGTTCCCTGGGCCTTCAAAGGTCCAGAGCTCTTCCTATCCAGATTGAGAAATGCCTCTTTGCTCTTCACAGGGTCACTATAATGTGTACGCACGTGACTCAGTGGCACCTAACAACAACTTTTCTTGACAGCTGTTCTCTTAGGCCTTGCTCAGGGCCCTATCTTTCACTCCTGACATGAGCTCAGAACCACTTTCTTTGTTGCCTTGAGCCATCTATTCCCTCTGTAGAGCCCACCCAATGAAGGCAGTAAGGTTTTTATCTGCTGAGACCTTAGGTGGTGAAAGTTGCCATGTTCACGTTTTGACTTAATGGCAGCAACTTCCCCCAAGCCTCTTACTTTTTTTACCAAAATCGGACTCCAGGGAAAATCCTGGATTCCTGCCTCTACTATGGATCTCTGTGTGCATGCTGGGTTTATAATAGGCCCAGGTCTCTTCCTTCACCTAAATCGGAGTCTTGGGAGAAGCCTGGATTCTTCCCTCTACTAGGAAAACTCTGGTGGTCTAGGGAGTTGTTACTGCTAACCCAAAGGCAGCACCTCTTTTCTGATTCAAATCCAATAGAGGCTCTTTTGAAGATTGGTAGGGAATCTCCTCCCCTGGGATTTTCAGCCTCTGAAAACTTGCTAGAAGGTCAGTTCTGTCTTGGTATGGAGTTGAAGGCAACTGTGGTTGCTTTTTTAGTTTTGAAAATATTTCTGTTAACGTGGTCCCAGTGTCCAAAGTGCTGCACTTTAAAGTGTCCCGAAAAAGAGAATCATAGCCATTTTTAACACATCCTACTTAATAACAGCATTATCAGTAATTTAAACAGTTTGATTATAAGCAGATTTTGGAGATAACAGACGTGTCAGTTGCAGACCACTGTAACAGAGCTGATGTTGCAATGAAGTGAGCCCCACAGTTCTGTGTTTCCCATTGCCTATAAAGTGAGCCCTGCTGGACTAATGGGTAGGGACTTGCACTGCCAACGCAAAGGCAAGCAGTTCAAACCCACTAGCAGCACGGATTTGAACCGCCTGTTTTCGCGTTGGCAGCACGCTCCCTTCTGTGCTGTTTCCAGCGTCAGAAAACCCGCTTGGTGGTCTGCTATGGGCCGGTTCTGACTCCACGGCAGCGAGCTTGGGGTTTTTTTTGCTATTTCTTGTAGTTGGTAGGGTGTTGCGGTGCCAACTCAAAGCCCTTGGTTTCCCTGGCGGTTCGAATCCACCAGGTGGTCCCTGGGAGAAAAGTGGGCAATCTCCTCCTGTGGGATCTATGGCTTGGAGAACCGGCTGGAGGGCGGACTGTGGGCCGGTTCCGAGCCGTGGGCACTACGTCTGAGGACCGCTTCCTCCAGCCCACCTCTGTTTCCTCCTCTCCACAATGGCACCGGGCCTCGGGCGTACCCCCCTGCCCCTGATCCTCCCCTGGTGCCTGCTTTAGCACTCAGGTTGCCAGGTTAGCACTCACGGTCCCCACCAGCACTGCACCGGACCCCTCAGCATTGCACTGGACCCCCCGTCTTCTCCCACTAGAAGGCTGTGGTGCCAACTTTCTAATAAAGCCCACCCCCTCCAGGAAGCCCTTCCGACAGAAATGGCGGGTACTGCCGATCTCGGGGGTTGAGGGGACCCCCGGGCCCGTGCAGAGTCTTCCTCACCTTGATTCCCGGACGGAGCAGATATCCAGCTTCTGCAGAGCAGTGCAGCGCAGCGCAGCGCGTGGTCTCCCGGGCAGCTCGGCGTGTAAGTCATGCAAGGCCGGAAGTATCCCGCCTCGTGTTAGGGTTTCCTAGAGCAAAGGGCAGGGACAGGGAGTTGGGGGCGGGCCTTCAGGGGCACCAGAGAATCTATCAAAGCAAGAGATATCTCTTTATTCTGGTGTTAAGTCCACCAAGGTTAGAACAAGCACTCACACTCAGAAAAGGTCTTCACGTCCCGGCTCCCTAGAGGGGCGAGACTGGGGCCACATGGCTCTGAGCCTTCCCTGTTTGTGGGCCTCACCCCGATTCTAGGAAAGGCCTAGCTGAAGCTGACCTGCCACATTAGACAGCCTCCCTCCCTGAAATCCTCCGGACTGCAGAAGGCCAGCACGGCGGTGGCGGTGGCATCGTGTACGGATGTGCCTTCCTCATCCTGGGTGCGATCGTGAGGTCTAACCGATCTCTGCTGCCCAGGGATTGTCCTTCTCGGACGCTCCCTTGTTACCGAGAGTGCTCACTGATCACAGGAGAAAGCTCAGTCTGTCCTCTCTGCTGGCACCCTCTGGGTGTCCGGGCAGCCGTGGCCATTCTCTGTGGGAACCCCGTTTTTTTCTGGCGTCTTGGCCTCTCCACACCTCCTACCTGGAGGGCCTCATCTTGGCTCCTCTTTAACTGACTAAGACCTCCTGGGAGAGGTCACATCCCTGCCAACGACTGTCCATTCCCTTCCAGAGAAATGTGTAGCTGACAGGCCTACCTAGTGGCAATGTGATGTGGGGACACTCATGGACAGGGATATGCTTCCATTTGTGATAAGTGGCTTTGTGTGTGGGAGGTGTTGTGTGAGTGTTAGTAGGGAATTACTGGTTTTTTACCAGATGCCATGCCCGTCAGTTTGGACACCTGGTGACCTGCTCTGCATCCATGTATAACTATGCACCATTGGCTGACTTCTCAGAAGTGGCTTACCAGGCCTTTCATTCCAGGTGCTTCTGGATGGAATAGTCCCTCCCACATTCAGTAAGCAGGTCTGGAGTCACTGCATGGGACAGGATAAATTTAGGGACTATTAATAGTTCCCTGCAAGGCAGACTTGGTGATCTTTTCTGACCCCTTTTGTCTCCCCGTGCCATCAGCTGTGGCTGTACAGCAGTGACAACATAGAGCTCAGAAAGGGAGTGTTGGGATTTTACCTTATTGACTCAGGCACTCTAAGAGACACTCATTGCCAATCTGTTGCAAACGACCCATAGCTGACCCTTCAGTGGGTTTTCAGAGGGCGAAGATTGCTTTCTCCCGTGGAACAGTGGTGTATTTGAACTGCCTGCTTTGGGCGTGGCAGTGCAATTCCTTACTCATCAGACCAAAGAAGAAAACAGGAAAGGTTCTTCGTCCTAAGAAGCTGTGTTACTCACATCAGCAAACTTCAGTATCTAGGCCGAAACCAGTCTCCCTTCTGTTTTTGCAAATCCAAATTGACTGTACCTCAGCCACATTCATGTTTCCGTGTTGTCTGTGATGATTTCATGCTCCATCTGTAGAGTTGCGTGGTTGTGACCAAAAGCCTGTGTCCCACAATGCCTCAAATGTGTACTACCTGTGCCTTCCCTGCCAACTGTCATGTGTAATGGGAGAGGCCAGTGTTGACACAAGTGATTATAATGTGAGGCAGTATATGGTCACAGCCAGGACCCTTTTAGAAAGGCCTCTAAGAAAATCACACACACACACACACACACATACACACACACACACACACACACAGGGTTTTCGTGGAGCTAGACCCCGCTCAGATCTTCACTGAGGGCTTCCTGGAGCTCTGATGTTAGAACTGAGGATTTAGGAGTGAGTTGGATTGGAGTCAGCTGACAGACCTCTGGGTATTTCAGCTGAGGTGGTCCTCACCCTTGTCTGCTCCCTGGAATGGCTCACTTGGAAAGCTTCAGGGTACAGAGGCATGGGTCCCCACTCCCAGAGATCCTGACTGCAATTTTTCTGGCAAAGGTGGAAGGAAGACCCTCATCAAGATGAGTTGACATAGTAACTTTCCCAATGGGTTCGAGCATCCTGAGGGTGGTGCAGGATGGGGCAAGGTTCAAATGAGCTGAGGCTGGCTCAGTGACACCTAACCACAATTTAGCTACATTACTCTGACATGGATTGGTATGTACTTTCTCTGTAGATTATTACTTGTGTAGGCTTTTGTGTGGTCCTTGAACCACTGCATTTCAGGCTTCAACTTAGATTGCTGCGTAACTTCACATTCCCTAGTTTGGGCGCTGTGGACTCCTTTCTGGCCCATGGTCCTCCCATGTGTGCACCACAGTTCAGCTGTTCCACAGGGTTCTCTGTGGCTGACTGTTGGGAAGCACATCTCCAGGCCCCTCTGCATGAATTCAAACTATCCCTTTTTAGTTAGAAACTGGGTATGTTTAGTGTTCGCACGATCCAGTGCCTCTGAATTAGTAAAAAAAACCCCAGAAACGCCAAATCTAAATCTTAATTTAGATTAATAAAAGGTATTCCAATTAATTACTATTTTATAAACTGTCCAACAATAATCAACAATTCTAGAAAAATTTCATTTTTATTCATACCCATTATGTTACACAAATGTGATGTTCTTTCCCTACTTGGACAAATTGTTGTGGTTTTTTTTTTAAAATAAGCTCTTCACATGCTAATTATTTTGAAAAATTTTTCTCTCCAGTAAGAATAGAACAATAATTGCTTATTTCCTTAAGCGTAATGAATAGAAGTTTTATTTTTTGATTGTTGACAGAAAAAGTAATTTTTGCTCTACTATTTTATTATTATTAATGTTGTGTATGGATTCCACATCAACATCAAGAAAACAAAATCTTCACTACTGGACCAATGGATACCATCATGCTAAATGGAGAAAACCTTGACGCTATCAAGGGTCTCATGTGACTTGGGTCCACAGTTTATGTCCACTAGAAGCAGCAATGAAGAATTCCGAGAATATACTGTTATTGTGTGTTGTGGAGTTAGAAGTGACCCCATAGCTGACCCACCAGTAGATTTTCAGAGGGAGTTAGTCGCATGAGATTGCCTTTCTTTCTCTCACAGAGCAGCTGTTGGATTTGAACTGTGTACATTTGGGGTTGCAGGACAGCTTCTTACCACTAGGCCACCAGATTTCCCATATTGCATTGAGCACATTTGCCACTAAGGACCTCTTTACAGTGCAAAGGATCAAAGGCCTTGCCATCTTACTCATATTATCTGTACTTTCCAATTAAACTACTTGCCCTCCTTGCCTTGTCTCAGATTCAGCTTCTGGAAGAAGGCAAGCCAAGATAGCTCAGGATAAATGGAAGGACTCTTGGAGATGAGCAAATATTTGGGCTCATGCTGATCCCCTTACTGTGCTGTTTTCAAAAGGGATGATCAATCATTAGGATAAGGTTAATCTCTTGCAGTTCATTGTATTAACCCAACCTGTGATTTGCTGATGAGGGCTTCCGTGGTCTTGGAGGAACCCCACCTGCTATGGGGTTGGGGGGGGGCGCTGTGTGCTACAGCCCAGACATACACTGCTGTGCTGGGAAACTATCAAATCAATTCCTCACACATGCTCTCAGAGGAAGGGAAATTAGTGTTACTGGGGCTGAAAACGAGTAGAGTTGGTTATCAAAGAGGCAAGCCAATCAGCCTTGCAAATTAGAAGTGGCCAGAGCCAGTAGGATGGTAGGATGGTCCTTTTCTGCAGAGCCACAGCCAGTTGCAATAGCCCGCCAGGCTTACAGGGGCTCACCCCACCCACAGATTAGTCCTTCTTACTGCTTCTTTCCTGGGGATTACTCCCTGAGCAAACTCAGCAAGGGGCCTTTTCTTCCTATGGCTAGGGGCAGGTTTTACATGGTAAAAACTGGAGAATGGAATCCCTCTGTGTGTTTACTATGCTTTCCTTATGTTGCCTTTGCTCTCCCCCACACTGTGTGCATTTCACTGTTCCTTCTCCTAAATGTGGACTGTAGTAGGCATTTTCTCTGCATCCCCTGACTCCCTCTTGCTCTGTATCTTCTCTCCCTTCTCTCTGGCTCTCTCCTTTCTTTTCTCCTCAGCCTCTCCCAGTTTCTCTCTCCCTGCTCTCATCTATCATCAGGTCTCCCCTCCCTGTATCTTCTGACATCTTTTAAGGTAGATTCACTTCTTGAACCTTTGAGTTATATCCCCCAAAGAAATGCAGTCATGGTTAAAAAATCTTTATGCCATTTTTGACCAGATAACCTCACATAATATCAGTGGAGCTAATTTCCCCCCCACTAAATTTCTCTCTTGAGCTCTCACAGCCTGACTCCTAAAGTTTCCCAATTGATGGAATGCCTGCTGTTGTGGCCCCACTCTGCAGGTGCAACATGACAGCAGAGGCCAAGCACAGAGTTCAGCCTCATTTTAGAAATAGGTGCCCACTCAAATGTGAAAAAAAAAAAGAAATAGGTGCCCAGTGTTGTCTCCTGCTCAGTTTGCTTTGAGAAGGGCAGGGGGCAGCGAAGTAGCAAAGGGTGGAAGATGGTTGTAAGATCAGCTGCTCACTGATGCTGGGGGTTGTAATGTTGTGCTTGTGGTTCAGAGGAGAGCTCTAAGAGGAGTGAGAACATAGGCAACCTTCACATAAGCATGGAGGCAAAGTGTCTATTCCTTTGTGTTGCTTCAAACTATGTGTTATATAATCTCCCACATGCCACCAGTGCTAAAGAACAGTGATGTCAGTTTGAAGACTTAGGTGCATGTGATCTAAGCAAGGGTCTTTTAAATTATTTGCTTTGCATCTGAAAGTTGGACAATGAGGAGCAGGGCAGATGGAATTTGAGTGAGAACTACTATTAAAATAGTTTGGGAGCCTCAACAGGGAGGAGCGAGCCTCTGTGGTGAGCAGTGAGCTTCCCTGGAGAGCAGCATGCCTCGGTGGGGAGCAGCATGCCTCCGTGGGGAGCAGTAAGACTCAGTGGGGAGTAGCAACCCTCATCAGGGAGCAGCAAACTGTGGTGGGACCCACCTGCCAGGACTAAGAAGGACAGCGGGAATTTGAGTTGGGGTACTTGGGGGGCAGGGATCACTGCTGATCGCTGAAGCATGTGGGATCCCTTCACCTTAAGAAGGAGACAGCTGGAACTCAACTGGGGTGGCAGACCCTGTTCTTGAGGGGAAAACCAAGGCTTCCTAGTTTTCCATTTAGGTCCCCATGTACACCTGCACCCCCACCCCTATGTGCATCTGTTCATGTGCCCACCCTATGTGCATCCGCATGTGTGCCTGCCCAACCCTGGAGCAGTGACTTCTGATCAAGAGCCAGCTATTACCTCAGGCATGAAAAACTCTATCACAGCAATGTAATGAAAGATGCAGTCTATGGCGCATCCTACACTAGTCCAAAGCAAGATATCACTCCCCAAAAATGACACAGTGTCAATGGATTTCTTGAAGTCAGAAATTCTGATGAAAAAAAAAAAAAGAAATTCTGATGAAACTTTTTGACACAGAATTTAAAAGAACAATGATTGAATATATTTAATGGGTGAAAGACAAACTTGAAGAATTACAGGACACAGCAGGTAAAAAAAATCCAAAACAATGCAGAGAAAACAAACGAGGCATAAAATCCTGTTCAATAGAGTCAAAAGATACATAAAAAAAATAATTCACCATGCCCAAATGGGATTCATAATAGGTATGCAAGTATGATTCAACATAAGAAAGAAAATCCGTGTGATTCATCACGTTAATAAAGCAAAGAACAAGAACCACATGATCCTGTCAATTGATGCTGAAAAGGCCTTTGTCAAAATCCAACACCTGATTAAAACACTCAAGAAAATAGGATTAGAGAGGAATTTCTTCAAGGTAGTAAAAAGTATATATACAAACTCAAGAGACAATGTTGTTCTCTATGGAGAGAAGTTAAAGGCTTTCCCCTTAAGAACAGGAACTAGGCATGTATGCCTGCTATCACCTCTCCTATTCAATATTGTATTGGAAGTCTTAGCAATAGCAAGAAGACAAGAGAAGGAAATAAGAGGTATCCACATTGGCAAAGAGAAGATAAAATCATATGCAGATGATATGATAGTATACTTAGTAAACCCTGAGGACTCAGCAAAAAACTCTGCTGGACATAGTCGGCCGATTCAGCAAAGTGACAGGATACAAGATCAACATACAAAAATCAATTCGATTTCTCTGTAGTGACAAAGAGAATACAGAGCTGGAGCTAAGAAGAACAATACCCTTCACAATAGCTAAACACAAGATTAAATATTTGGGAGTAAATCTAACCAGAAGCACAAAGGATCTACTCAAAGAAATTTCTTTTCTTTTTTTAAAAATTGTTTTAATGACATTTACAGAGATTCTGGATTTCCATTCATTCATTGCTGCACTTCTCTCCCCGCCCAGCCCCTCCTCTCCACCCCCCCCTGCCACCCCAGTTCGCTCCTCTCTTTTAAAAGTAAAAGAAACACTCCCTCCCTGGTACACAATGCCCCCCAACCCCTCCCACTGCCCAAAGTACATTCCTCTATGCAACCTTAATTGTGGACTCTTGTGATAACCATAATACCCTATCATTCATTGCTTTTAAATTATTCTCTCCCTCATCTGTTTCAGTGCAGTATACATAATTTATCCAGTTTTTCTCAGTCTTATCCCAACCCTGATATCAGTCCCATTTTACAGCAGTGGCACCATGCAATATTTGTCCTTTTGCGACTGAGATATTTCACTCAGCATAATGTCCTCCAGGCTCACCCATTTTGAATAATATTGCATGAGTTCCTTGTTTTTCAATGCAGCATAGTATTCCATTGTGTGAATATACCACAGCTTCTCTATACATTCTTATGTTGATGGGCACCTGGGTTGTTTCCAACTCCTTGCTATTGTGAACAGAGCCGTGATAAACATGGGTGTGCATCTACTCAAAGAAATTTACAAAACATTACTGCAAGAAACAAAAAGAGTCCTGGAGAAATGGAAGAAGATACCTTGCTCATGGATAGGAAGACTCAATATTCTAAAAATTAAAATACTACCAAAGGCAATTGACACGTTCAATGCAATCCCAATACAAATACCAATTCCATTCTTCAACAAGATGGAAAAGACAATCTCCAATTTCATTTTGAATGGAAAGAGGCCCACAATTAGCAAAGTAGTCCTTAAAAAGAGAAACAAGTTAGGAGGCATCTCCCTGATTTCAAATCATACTACACTGCTGTGGTGGTCAACACAGTGTGGTACTGGTACAATGACAGACAGAGTCCGGAAATCAGCCCATCTACTTATGATCAACTGATTTTTGATAAGGAGATGAAATCGGTTAGGTGGGGAAATGATAGCCTTTTTAACGAATGGTGTTGGCAAAATTGGAAAACTATTTGCAGAAAACTGAAGTAAGATCCACACCTCACTCCATACACAAAAACTAACTCAAAGTGGATTAAGGACCTAGGATTAAAACCAAGGACTATGAACTTTATTAGATAAAAGCTTGGAAGAACTCAGAAGTCCTAACCCACAACAAGAACAGTCTTCCAAGCATCCAAAAAACCTATGACCAGGAGTGGATAAATAGATAAATGGGACCTTCTAAGAATAAAATCCCTATGCACATCCAAAAACTTCTTCCACAGGGTCGAAAGAGAAGCCACAGACTGGGGAAAAAACTTTTGGTAATGACATGTCTTATAAGGGACTTATATCTAGAATTTATAAAATACTCAAGCAGCACAACAAGATAAAGGTAAACAAGCCAATAGAAAAATGGGCACAGGATATGAATAGACACGACATTCAGGTGATGAACAAACACATGAAAAAATGTACAAAATCTCTAGCTGTAAGAGATATGCAAATCAAAACAAATATGAGATATCTCACCCCAGTAAGAACAGCACAGTTTAACAGAGGAGCAAGTAACAAATGTTGGTGAGATTGTGAAGAGACTGGAACCATTATTCACTGTTGGTGGGAATGTGAAATGCTGCAACCACTCTGGTAGGCTGTGTGGTGCTTTCTCAAAAAGTTGGAAATAGAAATACCATTTGACCCAGCAAGGACCCACTATTGGGAATATACCCTAAAGAATCCATAACTGCCACCCAAGCAGTTATATGCACACCCATGTTTATCGCAGCTTTGTTCACAATAGCAAAGAGTTGGAAACAACTCAAGTGCTCATCAGCAAATGAACAGATAGAGCAGCTCTGGTATATTCACACAGTGGAATACTATGCTGCATTGAAAAACAAGGAACTCATGAAATATTATACAAAGTGGGTGACCCTGGAGGATATTATGCTGAGTGAACTATCTCAGACACAAAAGGACAATACTGCATAGTGCCACTATTATAAAGTGGAACTGATATCAGGCTTGAGGGAAACTAAGAGGGGATAAATAATGTATACTGCATTGAAACAGATGAGGAAGAGAACTGTTTATGAGCAATATATGATTAGGTATTATTGTCATGACAAGAGTCCAGAATGAAAATCTGCATAGTGCACTGTGGACTTGGGGGAAGGGGCCTGTATAACAATGAAAGGGGTTTTTTTACTTTTCAAAGAGAAAAGCTAACTAGGGGGGAGGGCTAGGCAGTTAGGAAATTCTGTAACTGGGAATGAATGGAAATCCAAAGTCTCTGTAAACTTTCATAAAATAAATAAAAGAGAAAATAATTTTTTTAAAAAGGAAGCACAAATTGTGAGTATAAACATGGATCTGATGAACTACAAAGGAATCAGATGACAATATTTGTAGAAGAAATCATTGGGGAAGCTCGGTATTAGTAGTCAAAACCCAGTTAGTGGCTGACTGTAGAATAGACCATCAAGTTCTAACAGAAGTTGAAGAGAATTGAAATTAGTCCATAAGAATAAAAATATGGCCTTTATTACATCCCACTCAAATACTAAAACCATTTTAAGAATATATTTGAGGCATTGAATACTTATGATCAAAGACCAGCTGAATTGTGGAATGACCTCAGTCATCCATGAAGAGAGCAAAAGGTCTGTACAAAGATGGAGGAAAAAGAAAAGTCCAAAATGGATGTCAGAAGAGACTCTGAAAATTCCACTATAATGTTGAGAATTTAAAGCAAAGGGAAGAAATGCAAAGTAAAAGAGGTGAATATGGGATTTCAAAGGGTAGCTGGAGAAGACGTGTTATAATGAAATGTGCAAAGAGCTAGAGTTAGAAAAACAAAAGTGTTCACAAAGACAGTGTAGGAACAAG
The DNA here is from genome assembly GCF_000299155.1 of Elephantulus edwardii. Taxonomy (NCBI): domain Eukaryota; kingdom Metazoa; phylum Chordata; class Mammalia; order Macroscelidea; family Macroscelididae; genus Elephantulus; species Elephantulus edwardii. Next base: position 9,218,073 of record NW_006399865.1, on the reverse strand, counting down.
CATTGTTTGATTCCTTTGTATGTGTTGTACATATATACATGCATTCTTGCTGATTCACTGGACACTAACAACAGGAAATAGTAGCAATTACATTGCAAAAAGATGTTAAAAAGATACTCGAATAAAAACAAGAAATACATTAGATCTATGAGACAATACCATTGTGTAAACTCCATCTATACGTTTTATAGTCTGAAACGTTTTATGTATGTCAAAAAAGATACATCAAACACATTCAAGTAAATGAGTCTCTGTTGGAGTTTGGGAACCATGGGGCTATGACTTTGCACTGATGGCCTAGTGGTAAGAAGCTGGGCTGCAATTCCCAAATATACCAGCTGCTCTGCTGTGGAAGGATGGATAATCTCCTCCCATTTGATTCTCTACCTCTGAAAACCTGCTGGAGGATCAGCTATGAGTCATTTCTGACTCAATGGCACACAACAGCAAAATGAAATGAAATAGAGAACATGTACTCGCCCTTGGTGATAGTATTTCCTGGTCTGGGAAGATGAGATTAATTCAAATATATGTGTCAGGGATTAAAAGATAAATAATTGATCATTTCCTCTTTTTGTTATCATCCTGCTGGCTTCTTGACTCTGAATTAGTTCCTTTAATTATTCATTATAATGTCTTGACCTTTAAAGAAAATATTCATGTTAACTGCAGGTACCTTTAATTTTGCCTGCTCTTTTCGTATAAAACTTGCTTTTTCTGGCTCATTAAATTGCCTTGTACTTTTATGATTCTGTCTTTGAAAATTTTTCCGTTCTGAAGGAATAAATATTATGTGCCAAAAACTCACTTTGTACTGCCACTAAGTTCCTCAAGTTTAATTGGACTCATGATGAGATTTTAACTTAGAATTTACAAAATGATGTACAGTTCTAGTCAATGTCTATTGAGTATGTAATGAGTGTGCAAAGGTTCACTGGGAAAATCATTGGGTGGCACAAATGCTTGAATGCTCCACTATAAACCCAAAGGTGTGAATATATTCAGAGACCTTGGAACAACAGATCCCTTGGTAGACATGTCTGTCTGTCTCCTTCTGAAAATTTCTAATATTGAACAACTTTATGTACGACTTGTTTAGTTTTTGGTTTAAATGTTCATTGATAGAGTTGCAAATGGTGAAGTCTAAAGATATTTTTGACTGATCTCATTTCTCCACTCATTTAGTGGAGAAGCAAGATCCATGGGGCTATGACACACAGGACAGTCAAAACTGGACCCATCCGGTGCCTTTACACCCAGCCTCCTTGAACAGGTAGGGGTGAATTTGCCATGAAGCCAGTAAAGCTTCAGGCCTCCTCACTTGCACAGTCCTTTTCTGCTTCTCAACAGGAAGCAATGTGTCCACAATGGTCAGAAAACTAGTTGATTCTTACTCCATGTTACATAGGAAATCCTTGTCCGCCATCTTTATAGATCACCAGGCCTTTCTGAAGAGGTGCTACCAATGGTTCCATTAGTAACTGTAAACGGTTTGTGCCCCCCCAAAGACTTTTGCCCAAAATCTGTCAAAGCAAGATATTTGAAATGGAACTGATTTTTCCTTTCTGACTTCCTGTCTATTGTACTTCTGCTTCCTGTTAGGAAATACTTTAGTGGTCAAGTATATTTTGTATGTGTAATTTTGGAATTGCTTCCTTTAAGAGAACCTCTGCCAAAGCTGGATTCACCTCAGCCTTCTTGGTGTACTGCGAGTAATGCTTGACTGGTGTGTTCTGGTCATCCATGAACTAAATACCCACTCCAGGAATTTGACCATCACCAAAAACTTACTTCTATGCTGTGCTCTGCCTTTCCCATCTCAACACAAGCCTCTTGTTTGGAGGTGGTTATTTTTTAAAAAAAAATTTAGTGTGTGTGTGTGTGTACCGTCAAATCAAATCTGACTGGTACAGGAGTAGATTGTTTCTCCTCCAGCAGAATATCTAGTGGATTTGAACCATGCACCTCTGGGATTGCAGTACACCTTCTTGCCACTAAGCCACCAAAGCTCGCCAGAGATGGTTACTTTTAAGTTCAAGTTTATTGTTCCTTTGTAATGTTTTGTTTTGCTCAGTTTTCTCACATACACAGCAAATGCTTGAATATGATGAGATTAATTTTGACTTGCATTCAACCTTATAAAAGGTATTACTGTATTTAGGCACACGCAATTGATTAAAACACCTGTTAATGGGCTGTTTCAATTTATTTACTATTTCATTTTGGGTGTTTTTTTTTTTTCTTTAATGATTTCCCCCTCCAGTTTATATACAAAGTTCATAAAATTTATGTGCATTGTTTTTCACACCAGATCTTTCCTCTTTTGTATTTTGAGTAGTGCTGCTATAAACATTTCTATGCATATTTTCCAGTAATCATGTACAAGAATTGCTTTTGAGTATATATATATATATATATACCTAGGAGTGTACACCTAGAAATTACTAGTTCATACAATGCACAAATGCTCAACTTTGTGATATAATGTTATATTGCTTTGCAAACTGTTGAGGCCAATCTATGGTACATAAGACATTCATTACAATAGGGATTCTACTATTCCATACCCTTTTTTGCCCTTGGTGTTCTTATTTTTCCAAATTGGGAAGGTATAAAATGTGGTTTTGTGGTCTCGTTGTCCATTTCTTGATCATTAGTTATATCACAGATCTGTTTATGCAATTTTCAATTCTTACAACAACCTTATAAGTTAGAGATTATCACTACAATATTGTGTTGCTGCTGCTGTTATGTGGTGTTGAGTTGTTTGCGACTCATAGCGACCCCATGTACACATGGCTTTGAAACCTGCTCTATCCTGTGCTAACTTTACTGTCTCTGACACACCTACTCTTATTACCCCAGTCACTGAATCAATCCATCTCATCGATGGTCTTCCTTTCTTTCTCCAACACTCCTCCCTTCCAAACATGATGTCCCTCTCCAAGGACTGGTCCCTCCTTGTAACCTGTCCAAAGTATGTCAGAAGAAGCCTCACAATCCTTTCCTCCAGGGAGCAGCATGGCTTCACCCTCTCTAGGATGAATCTGTTTGTTCTCCTGGAAGTCCATGGTATATTCAACACTCATCTCCAGCACCACAGCTCAAAGACACGATATTGTAGAAGTAGAAAAATAAAGAGATGTTAAGTGATGCTTTCAAAGTCATACAGATAATAAGCCGAGGATCAAGGATTCTAACTCAAGCCTGCCTAATCAAAACCTTCACACGAATACACCTTATCATCTTGGCCACTTTGGTTTTTTCCTGTGGATTTGAGGGAATAAAACTCTTGAACAGCTTGCTGTTCCAGGTCTTGCAAGATTCTGAGCCCTACTCCAGAGAAGATTTTCTTTGCCAAGGTTTCAATTGCCTCCATCAACCCAGTGAAACTAATGTCAGTGCCTTCACGTGTTCGAATTTATCAAAACGAGCCTTCACTGAAGTGGAATGAAGTGACCTCTGGAGCCCTTTGCATTTGTGGAACAGATATATCATTCTGTTTGCTTGGTGATGAATTACTGAACTAATATTTACATTACCCCACAAATACAGAGTGAGACTGAAGGACCAGGAGATGAGGGCTGAGAAAAAGAGAAGATGGCATATTTTATAAAGTTACCAGTGACAAGAGTATCTACAAAATGCAGTTGATCTCATTTCTTTACTTAATTTTTTCCCTTGTTTTCTTCCTCCTTTCCAAGGGGGCTTTTTCTGCCCTAAATGCCAATGATCTCACCCCATTGCCTCCTAGCCCGAGGAGAGGCTTGACTCAGGAGGATGGTGTTTGATCAGGATCCCTGTTGTTTCACCTCCATGCTACTGCAGAGACAAAGGCTGGCTGCTCTCTGAGCCACTTTGAAAGGGAGTTGCCATGGTTCAGTCAATTTTTATCTACCTTCTGGCCTCAGGAATGTGAGAGCAGAACAAACAAATGCTACAAATACCTGCCATGGGCATTCATTTTCAAGGAAAGGGGGAAAACAACAGCAACAGAACCCTGTAATTGTGGATGCAAGGATTTCATCAACTTAACGTACATGAGATGTTCTCAATTCAAGTAGCAAATTTCAATAAGTAGCTGAAAGGATGAAGAACAGGTACTTTGGCACAAAGTAAAAAAATACAGTTAGCTGCATCTTTACCCTAGAATTTCTGGAGAAAGTTGATGAAGCTGCCTCTAACAATGGGAGGAGACAAGGAGAGATATTTGCCCCTTCCCCGCTCCCCTGTACCTTGTGGGGTGGGAACCTACTCATTGCTGACCCTCTAGCAGATTTTCAGAGGCTATAAATCACCTGAGAGGAAATGGCCCATCTTTCTTCTCTAGAGCGGCTGTTGGATCCGACCACGATTCATTATTTTATGCAGGAGTTCACCATCAATTGGAGTCAACTCAATGGCAACTGGCAACAGTGAGCTGTAAGTCACATAACATGAATAATCTTTTAAAAGTATAGAATCTAGAGGTTTGTGTTGAAGCCTTTACCTAGGAAGCTGTCGTATGAACAGAGCTAAGGAACACTGCATGGTTCAAAATCAAGAAAGGGGTGTATCCTGTTTTCATACCTTTTCAGTCTATGTGTGGAACAGATCATTCTGGAGGCTAGACTATATGGAGAAGAATGTGGAATTAAGATTGGAGGAAGACTCATCAACCTGCATTACGCAGAGGGCACCATCTTGCCAAAACTGAGGAGGACTTGAAGTGTTTGCTGAAGAAGGTCAAGGACTGCAGTCTACAATGTGGATTGTATCTAAACATCAAGAAAACAAAGTTCATCATCCACCAGATGCTCTGCAGGAGGAGGAACAATCTCTTCCTTCCTGTGGCAGTTGGATTAGATTAAACAGTACACACACACACACACACACACACACACACACACACACACGAAGAAAACAAAGATTGTCTCAAATACATATACATAGACTAATAGACTAGAAGTGAGAACCCACAAGTAAATCCATCCACCTGTGGAGAGCTGAGGAAGCTCTCTGACCTAGTGAACAGTAGTGGTGCTGCCAAACGAAAGGCAAGAGGTTCAAATCCACTGGTTGCTTTTCTGGAGAAATATAGCAACGTCCTCACAAGTGATTTTCAGCCTCTGAAAACCCACTGGAGGTTTTCCAATTCAGCAGCAATGAAAACATTGATAAGAACAACGTTGACTCAAATTCATTGCAAAGGCTGTACATTACACAGGAGGATAGTGACCATCTTTCTACTTCAGCGCTGCTAGATTTGAACCTACTAGGCAGGTCTGAAATGTTAATGATTTCAATCTTTTCTCCATCTATCATGATATTGTCAATTGGCCCAGTAATGAGAATCTTTGTTTTCTTGATGTTGCGCTTCAGTCCATATTGAAGGCAGCATTCCTTGATCTTCTGCAGCAAGCACTTCAGGTCTTCCTCAGTTTCAGCAAGCAAGGTTGTGTCATGTGCATAACACAGGTTGTTGATGAGTCTTCCTCCAATCCTGATGCCACATTCCTCCTCATAGAGCCCAGCCTCCCAGATGATCTGTACTGCATATAGATTGAAAAGGTATGGGAATAGGACACATACCTGGCATACACTCTTTCCAATTTTTGAACCATGAAATGTTTCCTTGCTCTGTTCTGATAACAGCCTCATGGTCTGAGTATAGGTTTCACTTGAGCACAATCAAGTGTTCTGGGATTCCTATTCTTCTCAGAGTCAGCCATAGCTCGTTGTGATGCATACAATCAAATGCCTTTACATGATCAATGAAACTGAGATAGATACATCCCTCTGGTACTCTCTATTTTCAGCTAAGATTGATTTAACATTGGTTCTGTCCATTAATGCCACGACCTCTAAACCCAGCTTACGCATCTGGCAGTTTTCAGTGGATGTACTATTTACTCTTCCAGTTATTTTTTTTTTTATTAATCTTCAGCAGGCTCTTGCTTGCATGTGATATTGTTTGATAATTTCCACACTCTGGGATCATCTTTTTTTTTGGAATGGGAATACATATGGATCTTTTCCAGTCAATTAGCCAGGTAGTTGTTCTCCAGATTTCTTGGCCCAACCTAGTGAATACATTCAGGCCTTTGTCTGTTGAAATATGTCGATTGGGATGCCATCAATTCCTGCGGCCTTATTTTTTTGCCTTTTCCTTCAGAGCAATGTGCTGTCAAGTCGCCTGCGACTCAGAGAGACACTATGTACCAGAGCCCTAAATCCTGCTCTATCCTGTGCCAACCTTATTGTCTCTGACACACCTACCCCCATCACCCCATTTATTGAATCAGTCTATCTCATGGAAGGTCTTCCTCTCTTGCACTATCCCTCTACCCTCCCCTCTCCAATGACCAACGGTCCCTCCTTGCAACATGTCCATAGTATGTCAGACAAAGCTTCAGAATACTTCCTCCAAGGAGCAGCCCAGTTTCACCCTCTCCGGAATGAATCTGATTGTTCTTCTAGCAGTCCATGGTATATTCAACACTCTTCTCCAGCACCACAGCTCAAAGGCATCAATTCTCTATCATCCCTAGTCATTGTCCAGCTCTCTGATACATAGCAAGTAACTGCAAAGACTATGACCTGCATCAGGTGCACCTTAGTCTCCAGACTGACATTGTTGCTCTTCAGTACTCTGGAGAAGTCCCTGACAGCTGGCTTTCCAAATGCAATTTGTCTCTTGATTTCCTGGCTGCTGGTACCAAGAGTGTTGATTGTGGAGCCAAGCAAATTAAAACTGTTAACTATCTCAATCTCTTCACCATCCATACTTATGCTGTAATTTGGCCAAGTGGTGAGCATATTTGTTTTCTTGATGTTGTTTAAAGGAATGATGGTGTATCCATATAGTGGAGTACTATGCAATAATAAAGGGTGATAGAGACTTTGAGAAGCACTACATAATACGCATGAATCTAGAGGAAATTAAGCTGAATGGCTTAAGTTAGTGAGAAAAGGACAAATATCATATATGACCACTATTATTAAAAGCAAAAACCAAGGGAAATTTACACACAAGTATACTGCTTCTTGGATGTCTACCAGAAAGGAAGAGGGAAGTAAACCTTCAAAAGTAAATAATAGACACAAAGTTTGGTGAAGGAAAAGGCAATATATAAAATCGGAGGTCGATCAGCTCTGAGTATTTTAATTAATGTTATAAGACAGAAAGTATTTGAGTGATGAAGTGCAAAACTGATAGGATATTGTAAACTTTCACTCATAATGCCATAAAAAAGGGGAGGGAGCAGAATGGCAATCTGAATACTTGACATGTCTCTTCTTTGCCTACCCGCCCTGATCAGAACTTGCAGTTCCGTGTTGGATGGAAGCGCTAAGAGCAGCTGTCCTTGTATTGTTCCTGATATTAGGAAGAGACCATAAGATCTGTCACTGTGACGTGCAGTGTGGCTGTCCTATCCCACTGCTGTCAGGTTGGCTTCACTCCATTCAAGGGACTTTGATGGCTTTACAGGAGGAGACCACCCATTTCTGGTGGATTCAAACTGTTGACCTTTCAGTTGGCAACCCCATGTATTATGCACTATGCCACCAAGACTCCTTAAAATAGTCATCTGTGTTTTGTAAACGCCCTTCATCAGCTATGGGAAGTTCTCTTCTAGTTTCCCTGAGTGTTTTTATCATGAAAGAGTGTTGGATTTTGTCAAATGCCTGTACTGAGGCTATTAAGATGGCCATGGGGATTTTGTCATTTCATTCTCTTAATATGGTTCCTAGTAATAAAAGAAATCTGGGTCACACTGAAGCCTGACGTATAATTCTCTCTATGTGTTGATAAATTCAGTTTGTTTAAATTGTGTTGAGAATGTTTGCATCTATACTTCTTTGGAATATTAGTTTGCAATTTTCTTTTTTGTATGTGTGATGATATATTTGCCTGCTTTGAGTATCAGGGTAATACTGGCTTCTCAAAATGTGGATTAAAAAAAAAAGCATTAAGAAAACTTGAGAATCTGAATTTCATTGTCAGGGATCAGCCACTCTCAGGTGGGGGTGATTTTGTCCCCAGAGGACATTTGACAATGTCTAAAGTAATTCAGATTTCATCATTGGGAGATGAGGTATCTAGTGAACAGAGCCCAAGGATGGTGCTACACAGCCTATAATGCTTAGGACAGCCCCTTATAGCAAAGAATCATCCAGTCCAAAGTGGCTATCACTCAGACTAAGATTGAGAATCGCTGCTTATAGCTTAGGTCTGATCTGTTCAAACCAAAACAGAAGACATGTTTGTTTGTTTTTTTAAATTCTACAGCAATTATCATGCACATAGAGTAATTGCCTGAATTTTGTTTCATTGAGGAAAGAAACTCAGAAACACAAGATGAAAAATGTAAAGGCTTGGGAAATAGGTAGCACACAGGAAATTCAGGATTGTTGTCGAAGTCAACATAACAGATTAGCATACAAAAAAATTGCATTACTGGGCATAGGCCTTTGATAGGCAGTAATGCATTATTTTCTACCGAGATTAATCATGGAGAGGTGACAGTCCCTTAAAAGCTGCAAGGAATTTGAAGATTAATCAGATACTTTTTTTCTCTGCAGTGGGATGAAGACTTAGAATACCCTAATTAAACACCTTTTCATTCAGGTTTCATAGACTAGCAATGGTTTATAGATTTCTAACATATTGTTATTTTGGTGGTCAAGACTTTAGTTTAGCTTTAACTTGGTGTCGTTCAGTGGCATCAAGTCAACGATGACTCATAGGAACTCTTCCATCAACAGAACAGGACCTTGGCCCTATCCTGCCTCTTCCTCAAGGTATCCACCATGGTCAAGTCCATTCTTGTAGTCACCCTGCCGATTCATCTCATCCAGGGTCTTCCTTTCCTTCACTGGCCCTCTACCTTTCTCAGTATGAGGTCTTTTTCCAAGTAATTAATATATTCCATGTTTCAATTGTTAATGAAGATTTACAGGGGTTTCCCCTCATTTTGAATCTCTCCTTTTCAGTCAGTAAAGACCCTTCATTGGACCAAAGCTTTACTCCAGCTGCATCATTAAGGTAGACTCTACTTTGAGAAGGTAGCTCTTCCATAGTCCCATTTTGAGTGCCTTCCAGTCTTAGGGGCTCATCTTCAGACACAGTACCCCATGATAGTCCATTATTTCAAAGGGCATTCCAGCTTCTTAGTCTGAAAGCTCCCTGGAATCCCATGATGACTCTGCTTATATTGAAAGCAGGTTGCACAGATTCACAGCAACACACAAACCATCACATCTTGACAGATGAGTGGTGGCAACAACATCTTAGCCACCGTAAACTCTTCCAAGAGGAACACAAGTGTCTCTACAATGGCCAGGAAATCAGGGTACAAGCAGGCACTGCCAGGGTACTAAGTGAGAAGGCAGCAGGGCAGGTGGCTGAGTGCCAGCTGTATCTGGCTTCTGGGCGGCCATCAGATCGTCACCAGCTGCCCTCAGTCCACCTTGGTGAACATTCACACTGTCTCCCACCGTCTGCACCAGGTCCACCTCTCTGAAGCCCTTCTGTCTCCTTGGAGATGGCCAAGATCCCTCCCACAGCAGCCATGTTCAAGTTGCCAGTGCCTCACTTCGGAAGGCTCACTTGCGCACCCCTAGGAACTTCTTCTGCCCAATCATACAGGGCTGCTTGCCCTGCACCCCTGCCCACAGCCCCATGTCCAGGCTGGATGGGCACATGAGGCTGCATCTCCACTGGGGCAGTTCACACCAACACAGAGTTCTTAGGCTTGAAGACTGTTTCATCTGGGGGTGGCCATTGCAGGGTCGGGTGAACATCTCTTCTATGGTGTCTTTGGTGGTGACCTGAAAGTGGTCTTCCTCCTTTGTTGGTTCACAATCAAAAAGACACACAAAACCAGTTGCTGTGAAGTGATTCCAACTCAGGGTGGCCGCCACATGTTACAGAGTGGCGCTGCTCCACCAGGTTTTCTTGGCTGTAATCTTTTGAAAACACAAATTGCCAGGGCTTTCTACCGCTGTGCTGCCAGAGGAGTTCAAACCATCAACTGTTGGGTTAGTACTTAAACTCAGACCACTTGTGCCATCAAGGAAACTTTGATCCTTGACCAGGAGGTTCTTTGTGTCATTGTGCTGGATGCCACGGGCCAGTTGAGCAAGGGCCCTGCTGGAGGCCAGTGGGAGAGGTACAGTGGTCATAGATGCTCTACCTCTGTCACACTCTTGAAAACATACAATCTGCCCAGCTGGGCAGGCTCCATATGGCTGCCACAGAGATTTCCTGGGCTTGTTGCTGCAGGGCTGGTCCTCGATGATGGAGCCTAAGAGTTCTCAGATCACACCCTGTGATTCCATTGTGTCTGCTATACCCCCATCTTCATAAGGTGCAGGGTGTTCCACACCAGCCTCCCTTGGCGTGTGGCTGTGGTGACCAGCAGGCAAGACTTCTTCAGCTACTGTGACTTTAGAGAAAGGAATTGTAGCAGAAGGCTATGCTTACCCTGGGTGACAGCAAAGGGACACACTTTTAACCATTTTTCCTTTTTTTTTTTTGTCAGTAAGATGGCATTTATTTATTTATTTCCACAGTCTTTTTTAAAATATAATTTTTATTTTATAATTTTATACTGATTTACTTAACAAAGTTAGTATATATTGTTTTCACACGAGATCTTTCCCATTTCCTTTTCCCACTCCTCCCTCTACCCTATCAAATTATTCCACCCTTTGATTAACTGTATCTCCACCCCCACCCATCCTCACCCCTCTGCTCCTACCCTCCCCCTCTTGGATCCTCATACACATTTTACTAGTTATCTTTCTGTTTCTACAATAATGGTCTTATACAGTATTTGTCCTTATGGGACTGAGTTAGTTCACTTAGCTTAATGCTCTTCAGTCCCTCTCAAGTTAGGTAGTAATTTACAAAATCATTGCTCTTGTGTGCTGCATAGTATTCCATTGTATGGCTATACCATAACTTCTGAATCCATTCGTTTGTCATTGGATATCTGGGCTGTTTCCATGTTCTTGAAACGGTGAATAGCACTGCTATGAACATTGTTGTACAAGTCTCTGTGCCTCAGTTCTCATTCTCTTAGGGTATATTCCAAGCAGTGGAATAATGGGTCATATGAAATTTCTATGTTCAGCTTTTCGAGGAAGCACCAAACTGCCTTCCAGAGTGGTTGTACCATTTTACAATCCCATCAACAGTATATAAGAGTTCCTATCTCTCCGCATCCTCTCCAACATGTATTACTTGCTGTCCCGTTAAACTTTGCCATTGCTACTGGAGCAAGATAGTTTCTCATGGTGGTTTTGATGTACATTTCTCTTATTGCAGGTGATTTGGAGCATTTCTTCATGTGTCTGTTGGCCATCTGAATATCTTTCTCTGAAATCTTTCCATGTCATTTTGTAATTGTGTCTATGAGACCCTTGTCTGAAATGGTATTGCCAAATGATCCACCCCCCCTGCCAGCAAGTATGTATTCTTTTCACTTTGTTGGAAAACAGTTTTGATGTGCAAAAAAAGAAAAAGAAAAAGACGATCCCATTCATCAATTTTACCCTCTCCAGATTGTGCATTTCTGGCTGTATTTTGGCAGTCTCTTTTTACTATAGACTAGCAGAGCAGATTATCCGAGAAGCTGGGCTCTATGAGGAGAATTGTGGCATCAGGATTGGTGGAAGATCTATCAACAATCTCCGTTATGCAGATGACACAACCTTGCTTGCTGAAACTGAGGAGGACCTCATGCACTTGCGGTCAGGGACTGCAGCCTTCAGTATGGACTGAGGCTCAATGTCAAGAAGACAAAGATTCTCACCACTGGACCAATTGGCAGCGTCAGGATGGATGACGAAGAGATTGAGAGTGTTCACAGCTTCAGTTTGCTCGGCTCCACAGTCAACACTCTTGGCACCAGCAGTCAGGAAATCAAAAAGCGTATCGCGATGGGAAAGTCTGCCGTTAGGGACCTCTCAAACGTACTCAGGAGCAACAGTGTCTCTCTGGAGACTAAGGTGCGCCTGATACAGGTCATGGTATTTGCAATCACTTGTTATGCATCAGAGAGTTGGACAATGACTAGGGAGGACAGAAGGAGAGTGGATGCTTTTGAGCTGTGGTGCTGGAGAAGGGTACTGAATGTACCCCGGACTGCCAGGAAAACAAACAGATCCATCTTGGAGAGGATTAAACCAAGCTGCTCCTTGGAGGCAAGGATTCTGGGGCTTCGTCTGACATACTTTGGACATGTTGCCAGGAGGGACGGGTTCTTGGAGAGGGACATCATGCTTGGGAGGGTGGAGGGACAGCGCAGGAGGGGAAGACCCTCTATGAGATGGATTGATTCGGTGACTGGGGTAATCGGGATGGGTGTGTCAGAGGCGGTGCGGTTGGCGCAGGATAGAGCAGGGTTTAGAGCTGTTGTGCATAGTGTCGCTATGAGTCAGAAACGACTCGATGGCACATAACAACAACAAGATCTCTAAGCTTGATCCCAGTTTGTCTCTGATGACCTTTATGATTTTGGGCTTTACTTCAAAGTCTCTGACCCACCTTGAGTTGATTTTTGTGTATGGGATGAAATGTGGATCCTGTTTCAACTTCCTGCAGGTAACAGTCCAGTTTTCTCAGTACCATTTGTTGAAGAGCTTGCCGTTTCCTCATTTGATAGGCTTTATTTCCTTGCCGAATATCAGTTTATCTGTGTCTGGCTTTTTTGGACATAGATGACCAGACCTTTCTTTTGAGGTGATCCTTGGAGAATTCAAGCCTCTAATCTTTTGGTCCACAGCTCAGTAATTAAGCACATGTACTAGGCAGGGACTCCTTGCATCTTTGTACTTGAGTTAATTCCAGTGCCTGGTGACTCCATGTGGGTTTTCCACGGCTGCTTTGTCCCTAGGTCATTTCACCCAGAAGGCTGCTGGATGTGGAAGGCAAAGCTGCCCTGGCTTGACCTCCAGACTTGCTACCGAAAATAGAGATGTCCCGGATAACTGCAGAATGAGAAAGAAACGTAAGCCAGTTGTAAGTGGAAGCTTTTTGTCAGCCACGGAGCTTTGGCGTGGTTTGTTCGCCAGCATTACTATGGCAGTAGCTAACAGATAGAGTTCCTGAGTAGTATACAAGTTTCATTTGCTTGGCTGCTAACTGAAAGACTGATAGTTCAAATCTAACCAGAGGCACTTTGGAGCAAAGACCTGCTGATCTGCTTTCAAAAAGGCAGCTATTGAAAACTTGTTGGAGCATTCTTTATTGACACACAAGAGGTTGCTGCTAGGAGATGGGATGGATGTAATGAAAACGAGTTGTTGTGATCGCTGATAGACTATGGCACTATTTCTATGAGAATTTTACCTTTTTCTTCTTGTCATCGCGAATGTGTTGTATGTGAAAGACTTTGAATATAAGCGGAAATGTTCTACGGGTCTCTTGATTCTGCTTATGGCATTTTCTTGTGATGAAAAGAATTATTTCTTTTATACATTTTTTAAAAAATGGTGTGTCACTTAGAATGGCTCTGTGCAGCAGAAATTCTTTTTTTTTTAAAGATTTTTTTATTTTATTATTTTTGTGTGAGTGTACCGTCAAATCAGATCTGACTGGTACAGGAGGAGATTGCCCCTCCTTTCCCAGCAGAGCATCTGGTGGATTTGAACCGTGTGCCTCTGGGATTGTAGTTGCAGCTCCTTACCACTAGGCCACCAGAGATTGTGTAAACTATGTTTTGTAAGACTTCTGTGCTTTCCCCCAGTGTTTCTATGATATTATGATTTGCATTGAAAGGTTTAGTGAATACTTGCTTATATTTGCACATAGAAAACAGACAAATGAAAACTAAACCCACTACCATCAAGTCAATTCTGATTTACAGGGGTCTTCCGTTGGATTTCCAAGACTAGGAGTCTTAACAGGAGGACACTGTCTCCTCTTTTTTCTTGCAGAATGGTTTGTGGTAGAGCCAAACCACCAGCCTTTTACTTAGCAGCCTGATAGGTAACTCACTATGCCACCAGGGCTCCTGTATTTGCATATTATATGTTCTTAATTTATGTAAATGCATATATTGCGTGTTACATTTATATTTAAATAGTATATGTTTATAGTCTAATAGCACATTTGTTTATATATGTGTCATCTGAGGCAGAGATAGATCCCCAAACATTTTTCTAGATATTATCCATTTGTTCTAGCTTTGTTTATTGGCAAATCTTTCCCATAATGGCATGAAAGTTATCTCTAGTCTATTATTAAATTTCTCTGCATACACAGATCCACTTCCAAAATTTCGCTTGTGTCCAATTGCATTTTATTTTCATGCTCAAGTTTTACTGAATATGGAGAATACTTTTACAATAGTTTCCTATTTAATGGGGCTGGTTCCTCTTGGATGCATGCTAAAGTTGGACAGTAAGTATAAGGAAGGCTGAAAGAGATTTGATGCCTTTGAATCTATCGCATTGTTAGTGGAGAATGGTGACTATGCTGTGGGCTACCAGAATGCACAAGTCTGTCTCATTAGAAGTTCCTTATTCTCTAGAATGCTCCTTAGAAGCGAGGATGGAGAATCATGGACACATTTCCAGGAAGGGTCAGTCACTGGAGAGTTACATCATGCTTGATACAGTAGAGAAGATCAGTGAAAAAGAAGACACAGTGGCTGCAACAGCGGGGCTCGTCATAGCAACAGTTGTGAGGATGATGCAGGATCAAGGTTTCATTCTCTTGTGAAGGGGATCTCACGGAGTCAGAACTGACTCAGTAGCTCTAACCCACAATAGGACCTCCTCATAACTCCTATTTCTGCGACAACTCTGACTTTTCTTACTTAATTGATTTTCTCATAAGAACTTTAGAACCAGCTTGCCCATTTTCTCTCCAAATCCTTGGCTTTCTTTGAGAGATTGCACTTAATGTGCATATTGACTTGGGAAGACTGACATTTTTATGATAGTCATTTGGGGACAAAATGTATTTCTTTCATTCATTGGGATCTTCTTAAAAATTTATTTATGTGGGTTTTCACATTTTTAGAACTTTTGTGGGAATCACTGTAGCCAGGAGGTCTTTGGGGAAGGATATCATGCTCAGAAGGGAGGAGAGTCAGCGCAGGAGAGGATGACTGCAGATGAGATGGACTGATACAGTAACTAGAGGGGATTTAGTGTGTCAGAGTCGGTGGGACTGGCTCAGGACAGAGCAGGCTTCAGAGCTGTTGTACATAGGGGCGTATAAGAACAGCAACAACAACTGTTTTTGGTTTTTTCCCTAAATTGCTTTGGCTAAACTTTTCAATGTTAACTTGCATCAGTAATAAAAATATTCTTATCTTTAGTGGGAACCCTTGTACAATTTTCTCAGAAGGCAGGGTGCTCACTTTTCGCTTTATCATGATAGGAATCAAGAAAACATTCATCAATTTCTATTTTATTAATCATTCTTTTAAAGATCCAAGATGGATATTGAATTTCCTACTTTCTCAGACTATAGAAATTCTTACCAGTGTTTGTATTAGATGTGCCCTTTTCTATTTATTTGCTAACTTACTCTTCCAACCAAATTTTTACAGCCCTTAATTTATACACTACAGTTTCCAAGGAGTTCACTTCCAGCCCCCTACCGTTGTCCGTTTCTAATCATTATTTCAGCTGCCAGCTCATATACATGGTACTCTTGGGTACAGAGTTCCCAAGAAAGACTCCCTGTGGCATTTTATCTTTATTTACCCATCTCTAGAATTCTATCCTCTGAGCTCCATATCCTAAGGCTATTGCTAGCCTTTCATACCAAGTACACAGTGGGAAATGCACCCGCATGAGTATCTGCACCTCCTTTGGAAAACCAGGTGCCTGTTGTGGCTTAGTATTGCATTTCGCTGAATTCTCTTGCCTGCGTGCTTCCAGGTTGGGTGTCACCACAGAGCAAAGTTAAAGAGATGTATAAGGTGGAAGCCATGCAGATGTTTGCCCTCTGGTGGAGAGCACTAGCTGTCCTGCTCATCTCCTGGCTCACCTTGTTGGAGAAGGGCGGTACCTGCCCTTGCAGCTCATCTACCTTCTGAAAGCCTTCCTATAGCTTCTCTGGGCCTTGGTCACTGTCGAGGCCAAGTAAGCCAGTTTTTCTTACAGGATACCTGTGACATTAAGGCTGGAAATATGGAAAGAAAAACAGAGGCGGGTGGTCCCTATTTATCTTTGCTTTCATCCATGCTCACCTTCCAACTGCTGACTGGCTGACTCAACATCAGATGGTGAGGCAACAGCCTTGAGTGGAGGACTCCTCCACCCCTATGTGAGTCTCAATCTCTTATGTCCCTCATTCTGACATATATTATTTTTCTGCTTCTCTGATCAAACCTTGACTGATTCAGGTCTTAGAGATTTTTTTACTTCTTCTCATGAAGGACCTAACCCTAACCCTAACCCTAACCCTGGTACCCTTGGTTTTGTTACAAAATTTTATGTATTTTGGTGCTGTGAGCTAGACATCAGTGTTAAAACTTGCTAGAATCATTTGCTTGTTGGATTAGGAGAAATTTGTTCCCTCACAAATGCTAGTGAATGATTTCTTCTGAGGGCAAATAATTTTCTGAATGTAAGCCACCAAAATTGGTGGTGATGCATATTGATCCAGCAATTCTAATAATCAGTTTTCAATTAAATGGCTACATGGCTGTCCTGGGAGATCTTTGGTCCAGTTCCCTCTTGTGGACATTTGAATTGTCCTAAATTACCCTGCTTTGTCTAAACACTCAATATACTATTGGTGATTTTATGTCCCCCTCCCTACTCCTGGGGAAACAAACGAGACTGGGAATTTGGTCTTTTGTCTCTTGTACCAGACTAAATCAAACTGTGTTCATGTCCCCAAAGAGTTTATATATATTGAGACGAGTGAACTGTGTGCTGTTCAAACACTCCTATGAAAGGTTTTTCTCAGCCTGGAGCTGCTACTAGTTGGCTATGATGACATTGTTTTACATGAGAAAGGGACCTAATGATTTGACCTCGTGCTCACGAGCTACTTGACTCATAATTTAGACTGTGGGTTTTTTATTTAAGAAGTATAAATTTATTCTATAGACAACAGGAAGGGAAAAACAGTACCACCGAAAATCCCCTGTAAAATTTTCTTTTGCTTACAATTTTGCCTGAAATAACCCCTGTTGTTTGTATTTACTCAAAAGGCTGCAAAGACAGATCTTGGATGAGAATATGAGTCCAGAGAATAACATCAGAGTCTGCACTTTAAGTCATTTGCTCCTTCCCAAGAATCCCTTCTAGACGTGTATTTTTTTTCTTCCTGGAAATAAATTTTATATGAGTGTTTGCTAAATGCAAGTTATTCTAATATTGCTAAGAGAGGCTATTCACTGGAGAGAGACATCATGCTTGGAAAGATGGAGGGCAGGCCAAAGAAAGGAAGACTTTCAACCAGATGAATTGATATAATGACGGCAGCAATGGGCTCAAGTATGTCAGAAGTAGCCTAGTACCTTGTTTCTCTTTTTAAGGAGTGCTTTGCTTATTCTGGGCCCCTTTCCATTCCAAATGAAATTGGAGATTGCCTTTTCCAGCTCGCTGAAGAATGGAATTGATATTTGTATTGGGATTGGATTGAAAGTGTCAGTTGCCTTCGGTAGTAGTATCATTTTCACAATATTGAGGCTTCCTATCCATGAGCAAGGTATATTCTTCCATTTCTCCAGATCTCTTTTTGTTTCTTGTAGTAATGTTTTGTAAATTTATTTGAGTAGATCCTTTGTGCTTCTGGTTAGATTTACTCCCAAGTATTTAATCCTGTGTTTAGCTCTTGTGAAGGGTATTGTTTTTCTTAGCTCCAGTTCTGTATTATCTTCATCACTGTTGAGAAATCCAGTTGATTTTTGTATATGCTCTTGTATCCTGCCACTTTGCTGAATTGATCAACTATGTCCGGTAGTTTTCTTGCTGAGTCTTTAGGGTTTTCTAAGGATACTATCATATCATCTGCATAAAGAAATAATTTAACCTCCTCTTTGCCAATTTGGATACTGCTTATTTCCTTCTCTTGTCTTATCGTTACCGCTAAGACTTCTAATACAATATTGAACATTAGAGGTGATAGTGGGTATTAGGCTGTATTTTTTGCCACCAACTTAAAGCTCTTTGAGGAAGTAATCCTCTTATATCGTGGCTGACAACACAGAATATAAAAAAGGAGTTTAGCTCTGTTTTCTTGATTATGCAAAGGCATTTGGCTGTGTGAGTCATAACAAGTTATGACTTACATTGAGAAGGATGGGAACCCCAGATCACTTATTTGTGCTCATGTGAAACCTATACAAAGACCAAGAAGCAGTTGTCCAAACAGAATAGTGCATGGTTTCAAATCAGGAAAAGTGCATCAGAGCTGTATCCTTTCTTCATACTTACTCAATCCGCATGCTGAGCAAATACTTTGAGGAGAAGAATGTGGCATCAAGATTGGAGGAAGACTCGTCAACAACCTGCTTTATACACCCTTGCTTGCTCAACGTGAAGAGGATCTAAAGTGCTTGCTACTGAACAGCAAAGACAACAGCTTTCAATGTGGATTACATCTTAACATCAAGATACCAAAAATCTTCACCACTGGGCCAGTAGGCAACACCATGATGGAGAAAAGTTTGACATTGTCAATGAAAATTCTACTTGAGTCCGCAATAAAAACGCATGGAAGCAGCAGTCAAGAAATCAAAGGACATTGCACTGGGCAAATCTGCTGTCACAGACTTCTTGATAGTGCTAAGGAGCAAGGATACTACTTTAAAAACTGAGGTGTTCCTGCCCATGGTATTTTCAGTTGCCTCCTATGTAGCTGAACACTGGACAATTAATAAGGATTACCAGAGAACAACTAATGTCTTTTAATTGTGTTATTGTCACAGAGTATTGAACACATTGTGGACTGCTAAAAGGACAAAAAATATGTGTTGGAAGAAATGCATCCAGGGTGCTCCTTAGAAGCAAAAACTATGAGTCTTTGTCTCATATATTTTAAAAAGGGGGGGGGGAGGAACTCTTCACAAATTTGCATGTCATCCTTGCGCAGGCGCCATGCTAATCTCTATATACATCATTCCAATTTTAGTATATCTGCTGGCGAAGTGAGCTCTCATATAGTTTGTGTGCCGACAGGGACCAATCCTTGGAGAAGGACCTGGTGGTTAGAAAGGTGGAGGGTCAGCAAAAGGGAAGAAGACCCTCAAGGAAATGGAGTGACTGCTGCAGCGGTTGTGAGGATGGTATAGGCTCTGGCAAGGTTTTGTCTGGTGCACATGGGGTCACTGTGGGTCACATTCTGCTTGAAGGCACCTAACAACAACAAATTCCTTGTTGTGGAGGGAGTCCTGTGTGTTGAAATAGATTTAGAAACACCCTGGTCTCTACCACTAGAGGGCAGTGACAACCTACCCACCTCTACCACCCTCTACCACTCCTCTACCACCCTCCCCCCAACTCCCAACCCCGCAACCTCAGTTGAGACAAGGAAAGACATCTCCTGGTAAGTGTCAAAAGTCCCCTCGTGTGGGCTTCACTCCTGCTGAACACCACTGAACTTTTCTTTTCTGCAAGTGGGGGGAAAAATGGAGGATCAGATACTCAGACATGGCTGAGGTGGAAGAGGGAGATGTGGGGAAGGTGTGAGACAAGGAAAAGAGAAAGTGGAAGGTTTAGGTCTTGATGGGTACAATCTGAATCCTGTTTACTGTTGTTTGAGGAAGAGTGTGAAGGGGCAGCAGGGACACACCATCCTCACGACTAAGGAGCACTCTGGTCGCACTACTTCCAAGACAGATTTGCTTATTCATTTAGCTGTCCATTGTTGTTATTGCTAGGTGCCACTGAGTCAACTCTGACTCATGTTATATCGGAACCAACCCATAGCTGACTTCCATTGGGTTTTCAGAGGCAGTAAATCCCTCAAGAGGGGATAACCCATCTTTCTCTCAGGGACCAGCTTGTGAATTCTAACTGCGTGCCTTTGGGATTGCAGCTCAGATTCTTAGCACTCGGCCCCTGGGAGCTCCCTATGACCCATGTTGTTGTTAATGTGTACCACCAAGTTGGAACTGACCCATAGCTGACCCTCTGGTGGGTTTTCAGAGGCAGTTGATCGCACAGGAGACTGCCCATCTTTCTCCCACAAAGCAGCTGGTGGATTTGAACTGTGTGCTAATTGTAGCTCACTTTCTTTCCAGTAGGCCTCCAGAGCCACCCTAAACCCCACCCCATGCTGCTGCCATGCTCACGCTCTCTGCGTGCACAAGCCTATCTTTGCTGCAGTCACAGTCAAGCTCCTTCAGGATCTTCCTCTCTTTTGATGATCATCTACTTTTCTAAGCCTCAGTTCTTTTTCCAAGGACAGGCCTCTCTTGACAATAAGCCTCAAGTATGTGAGATGAAGTTTCATACTCTTTGCCTCTAAGGTGCAACCTTAGAGGTGTGCTTCCTCTAAGACAGATTTGTTTGGTCTCTTGACAGTCCATGGGATATTCAATACTCTTTGCCAATACCACAAAGTAGAAGCACTCAGTCTTCTTCATTAGTTGCCAAACAATAATAGAACAGGCAAAATGTCTAGAATGGCTTTCCTGCTGAAAACAAGAAAAAAAAATTATGGGGAAATAGAAATTCTTGGAACAGTTGAACATGTAGGCTATTTTCTCTTTCTGTAGAGATTGAGTGAAGTTGGAAACCCAGAACGGTAAACAGCACACCCAAATAGGCTTTGACACAGAGGGCACTGGCCAAACGGGTATTAAAATGAAGAGATCGTACTTTGAGGACTAAGATGCACCCAGTGCAAGTCATGATATTTTCCATTGTCTCATATGCATGCAAAAGCTGGGCCATGCATAAGGAAGATGGAAGGAGATTGGATACATTTAAATTGTGGTGTTGGCGTAGACTGCCAGAACAACAAACAGATCTCTCTTGGAAGACATCTCCTGATAGATTTCGGACAGGCTGCCGAAGGATAACATGCTTGGTAGAGGGTCGGGGAAAATCAGGGAGACCCTCAGTAAGATGGCTTGATAACATGGATTGTAGCAGCTGCACCTGGCTCCCGTGAGGGAGTGATGTGAACATGGTGCGGGGCTGGCCAATGCTTCTTTCTGTGGTCCACGGGGCTGCTATAAATCGGAACCTATTGGATGGAACCAAACAACAGCAATGGAACCATCACTGCAACATGGCTGAAATACCACAAAACACTTCCAAGAGCAGGCAAAAGCCACACGAAGGATCACTTAGGAATAGATCAAGTAACAGGAAGTGTATGGACAGTGATCACATAGGAAAGGCCATGGCACTGCGGAAGGAGTGCAGAAGTATTGGCACTGTTAACTGCTTAATCAATATGCAGATGCACACATGTTCACTTAATTATTCCTTGAACTCTTGCACACATAGTTGCTAGGCTTTTGTGTGTCTGACAGAAACAAGGAAATAACAAAACCAGTCCAGATACTCTCTACATATTGCTATCCTGACATTTTTGCTTCTGGCTCCTTGGCTGGGTATCTAGCTTTTGGTTTATTGTAAAAGAAACAAAATTAGCCATAAGTCAGAAAAAGAGGGCACTGCAGTTTTCCAAGTGGCTGTTTTCCCTGATGGCCTTGTGGTGAAGGATTGCAGTTCTGTGGAGAACTGAAAGAGTTGCTGACCTGCTGGCTCACTGAGGGTGAGCCCTATACCTTGCTCCCTCTCCACTGCACCCAAAGGCACCTGCCCAGAGCCAGTAACTACAGGCAGGACAGTGTAAAAGTCCCCCATGAAGAGCAGTGTAGAACTCCAGCTCCTCTGGGGGCTGTTCCCGCTCTAACCCCAACTCCAACTCTGCTGTCCTCCAATTCTTCTTGAATGCCTCCTTGTGCTATAAATTCTTCCCCAGATAATCAAAGGTTGAAGGTAGTTATTCCTTCTGTTTCCCTCCCAACACTGCCCATTCTTTTTTTATGAGTTTGTTGCTGCATTACCCCAAAGCAAATCCACCACAGAGACCCTCTTTGGTCTCTCAAGGCAATAAATCTAGGTCCTCCATGTTGGAAGGGAGCGGGAGCTCCGTGCTCCATGCCTGCTTCAGGCATCTCTGGAAGGAGGAGTTCTATGGGACCTCACTGTTCTGGTTGGTTCTGTCTGTCCTCCTACACCTTGACATCTTCTGGGGGTTGACAACCCTCCCTCTACTGACCCAGTGTGGCCCTAGACATCCCCTTGTCATCTAGTGGGCTTTGACTGCTGGCAACTCCAGAAAACTGTGCTCCATCAGGTTTCATTGGCTCAGTTTCCAGATGGTCACCAGGCCTTTCTTCCAAGGAGCCTCTCAGAGGACCTGAACGGTCAATGCTTTGTTAGCCACTAAATGATTCACTGATTGCACCAACCAGAGACTCCAACTTAGAATGACCCCCCCCATTGAAGGAATTGCTGGGCCCCAGAGCCCCCAGATGTCCTGTTTCCCTTGCGCCCCCCCACCCCCCGCTCCGGCCCCTTCTTTTCCTTGCATGACCTGCACCATCTAACTTCCAGGGGATAGTCTAACTCACCTTAAGTACCTGGGGCTGCAGCCGCGTATTCTCTAACCCAGAAAGCACACATACCAAATGCTCAATTAAATGTTAGGGGTGGGGGGAAGAACCAGCCAACAACAGGTTGCTTTTCATGCAATTTAATCTCTCTCTTGTATCTCTACAAGCTAAACAAAACAGGTGTATAACTTTTATTTGTATCTAAAGAGAGACTGAAAGGACTACAGGTAGCAAACAACTGATCACCTCTGGCTTCTTATTTCTCCATCTCGTCACCCTCACTATCTGAGGTGCTTTTGCAAGTTCAGGAAGATCTCTATTGTAACACTATGCTGGCTGGCAAAACACAAAATAGCACTCTTAAGCCTGATGAATAGCAATAAACAGGTGATCGATATGACATAGATTCTGAATTAGCTATTACAAGGAAGAACGTGAAAAAACTGAAAACAGAAGATAGGGGGAAGATAAACTGAATGCATCCTACCCCTCCTCATTCCCACCATGTCTTCCACTACTGAGATTAACAGACTTTATTAAGCACAAAGTAGGGAATCCCCTCTCGTTTCCCTAGGGGGTGGAAGATCCAGCAGCCTTGGCCTTGGCCTTTCCTGGGGCAGCAGGACCAACTTCAGCAGCACCTTTGGCTCTGGCTCTCTCTTGCTGCTCTGCCAGTGCCTCTTGATATTCGGCTGTGAAATCACTGGGGTTGGTGCTGTTGGTTTTAGTCAAAAACTCCAGGACTTCCATCTTGCTGACTTCAGCGTATGCTCTGGGGCCCCACCGAAACTCAAAACGTGGAGGGCAGCTGCCAGCTAAGAGCCTGTGCTCCAGGTACTTTGCTTGAACAAAATTGGAGACCAGCTTCTTGGGCTCCCCAAAGATGAGGTGCTCCTCCCCAACATAGACCCCCAGCTTATTCAAGAATTCCCAGAGCTCTTGCTCAGTGGCTCTGTTGCCATTAATGAAGATCATACCCAGCAGAGGCATGAGGAGCCCGGTTTTGGGCAACTCTCTCTGACCACTTGCGGTGGGATTGCTGGGAAGGTTTAGCTTGCAGACGAGGGAGTAGACGTGACCACAGGGGTGTTGCTCCTTTAGGTAGATGCCGAAAGCAAGCTCCAGGCGCTTGGTGGTGACCTTAAGGATTTCCGGGAACTGCTTCCTGTACTTTCGGGTGATGGTCTTCAACATCTCTTCCTTGGTGATGAACTCATCCATTTTGTACTTGCGAAGCATCAACTGCATCAGGAGACAGGACCTGGTGTTGAGAGGATCTCTGGACTTACAGGAGCTCGCGGTGTTCTCCGAGCTCGGCCCTTCATCAGCTCTGTTCTTCTCTTTGCGAGCTCTTGGTTGGGAGCGATGTCCACCTTCAGCCTGTGCTGCACCTCTAGCCAGTGCTGCACCCTGAGTGCTGGGACCCGGGACTGGCTCCTGAGGGCTACCAGCAGTAGAAGAGCTTTGGGGTGTGCCCTCAGGCTCAGGAGAGAGCTCCAGGGAGGCCTGCGGACCCTGGTTCTGCCTTCGGGCCTGGCGGCGCTTTTCCTCGGCACGGAGCTTGCTCTTCTGCCCACGAGGCATGATGGCTGCTCAGGGACAGTAGGTAGGAGTGTGGCCAAGAGGGCAGCCGCTGTGCTCACTGGAAGACAAAGACAAGAGAACCTGAGTCCCTCCACAGGGAGCCGGCAGCTCGGCGTTAGGAAGGCCCTTGGGAGGGTCTCCTGGGGGCCCTGCACTAGTCACCCCTAGCCTCCCATCTGCCTGCCCAGCCACCCCCAGAACCTGCGGGAGGATGTCACAGTGAAACTCAGTCTGCCATCTTCCAGCCTTTTCTGTACCTAACTGGGGCTCACAACAGTGGAGATGATGGGACCCTCTGTCTTGGGTGGGAGTGCTCCTTCTGTTCACATTAAGGAGAACAAAGAAACTGTTGGGCATATTTGGGGCACCCCCATCCTCTCCTATTTTTAAGGAGCCACCTCATAGCTACATGGAACCCAACAGAAGAACATCAAAGGATGCCAAGTACACCTACCTCGGCCTTCCAGGGGTTGAACTCTTACTGTCCAGGGCAGGGCAGGCCTCTTTACTGTTCACAGGGTCATTAGGACTCATAGGTGACTCAATGGTACCTACCACCAACTTTTCAGGGGTAAGTGTTCCCTTGAGCCTCCTTTTAGATTCCTGGCATGAGCCCTGGACCATGTTCTTTATTGACTTGAGATAATTAGGTCCCACAGCAGACCCCACCTCCTCGAGACCCAGTGGAGGCGGTGCTTTGTGGCCGGATCAGTGGGCACCACCCCCCAACCTCCCGGCCTCTCATTTTAGCATCTTGAATCCTGGGTCAGCACGTCCAACGTTATCACAAAGCCCTTCACTTAGGAGAGTCCCCCCCACCAGCACCGCCCTTCCAGGACAGGTCTTTCCGGGAAAGTACCCTAAGGCCCGTTGGGGCCTTGACGTCCCTCCGTCTTTGGAACAGAGGCGCCACATGGCTCTTGCGGTCCTAACTTGGCACTGGAGTGGGTCTTGGCCTCCCACATCCTCCATGGGCCCTCCGTTGACCCTCTGTTAACCCTCTATGGGTCCCTCCAGGATTGAGACCCACTCCCTGGCTCCCGCTCAGCCCGCAGGGCTGTCCCCGACTTGAGAAGCAAACATGGCGGGCGCGGCGGACCAGCACTGCCAACTGGGGTGACCCCTGAGGTCTACACTCTCAGTTCCCCCTCACCTCAGCTCCTGATCGC
>NW_006399865.1:9189761-9191426 GCF_000299155.1 Elephantulus edwardii | reverse complement strand
GTGCTCACAGCCTCTACTATGGTAGGAGGGCAGCTGAGTCTTCTCTGTCTAAACCTGAGCATCCATAGAGAACAAATGATTAGAGAACAAAAGAGGCAACAAAGACTAAGCTTTATCACCATCTAATTTATCTCGATTCTTGAAAAACAGGCACAAAGCTTTTATATCAGCAACAAAAAGACTAAATAGCACACAGGAAACCAGGAATTATTCACCTTAGAGTCATTGTTTGTCTCTAGTGTTATCCCAAGGATTTCTCATGACATTCTCTCACTTTTGCAGGAAGATACCTGTTCCAGTATCACACACTCTCATGCTGGATCACACAGAGAGAGGTCAGACTTTTCCACTTATTTCATGAACCACAAAAGCCAACAAAACCTATGACCCATGTAATTTTTAAACTTAATATCTGAATGAAGTAGAACCTTTTTATCAAACTTGAGAGAAAAATAGTTTCTTCCCTTGTGATGTACAGCATCTTGTAATAAGCTAACCTTATTAGTTATACATGTTGAAAAGGAACTTAGAAAAGTTAGCACACTGTACTCTCCATCCAGCCCCTCCTTGCTGAGGTTAACAGCTCTTTTCTTCCCCTGTGGTAGCCCCTCCTTCTTCCCTAGGAGTGGAGGGTTGAACCTCCTGGGCCTTGGCCTTTCCTGGGGCAGTGGAGACAGCCTGGGCTGCGTCTTTGATTTTGACTTCCTCTTGCTCCTCTCTCAATAACTCTGCATATTGGGCCATGAAGGCACTGGGCGTCGTGCCCATCATCCGAGCCACAAACTCTATGATTTTCTTCTTTTCAGATTCGGCATAGGCTCTGGGACCCCAGCGGAATTCGTAGCGAGGAGGCTGGGTGCCAGGCAAGAGTCTGTGTTCCAGGTACTTGTCCTGTACAAAATCGTGGGTGATCAGCCTCCTGGGCTCCCCAAAGACGTGGTGCCGCCTCCCATCCTAGACATTCAGCATATTCAGGAAAGTCCAGACCTCTAGCTCAGTGGCGGTGCCTCCGTTCAGGAAGATCATGCCCAGGAGCGGCATCAGGAGCCTGTACCTGGGGAACTGCCTGGTGCCACTGGGAGTGCTTTCGTCAGGATGACGTTCTTTGCTTTGGAGAACATAGAACTGCCCGTTGGGGTGTTCCTCCTTCAGCTCCAGGCCAAAGGCCCGCTCCATGCGCTCAGTGGTTCGCTTCAGGATCTCAGGGAAGTGCTCCCGGTATGTTTTGTTGATGGTCTTCAGCATCTCTCCCTTGCTGATGGGCTCTTCCGATCTGTATTTGCGAAGCACCAGCTGCATCAGCACGCTGGCCTTCTTGTTGAGAGGATCTTGGGCTGAGGACTCCACGGAGGACGAGGCCTTCAGCGAGCAGGGTGCACCCTCGGCTCCGTTCTGCTGACCTTTCTTAGCTCTTGGCCCTGCACGAGCTGCACCCTGAGTGCTGGGTTCTGGGGCTGCCACAGGTGCCTGTGGGTTGCCGGCAGCAGAGGCACTCTGGGATTTGCCTTTGCTCTCAAGAGAGGAGGGCCCTGGGGAGGCCTGAGCACCCCCAAGACCCTGGCCGTCACTTTGGGCCTTGTGTCGTTTCTGCTGGGCCCGGACCTTACTCTTCTTCCCACGAGGCATGACGGCGTGTGGCACCAGGGCACGTGGTGTGGTCCCTGG
>NW_006399865.1:9167263-9189466 GCF_000299155.1 Elephantulus edwardii | reverse complement strand
TGCCTCCTCTGTTCACATTCAGGACCTTCATCACAATTCAGGCGCTTCTTTGTTCTCCCTAACTCTGCACTTCTAGAGGGGCCACCTCCGAGTTCCTGGGACCCTCAAGAGAAACATGGAGGGGTACTAGGTCTTCCCCCTATGGCAGGACCCACAGTGCTGCCAATCTGGGAGTTCTTTCTGTCCTTCTCTCTTTGTAATCCTCAGATCTTATTCAGAGTTATAACTCAGGCCCCACATTGGGTCTGAGACCCTCTCTTTGTTGTCTACATTGGGATTCACGATCACCCTTGGACCTGAAAGCCCACTAGGTTCCCTGGGCCTTCAAGGAGCCAGAGTTCTTCCTGTCCAGGTCGAGGCCAGCCTGTGCTGTTCACAGCCATAGGTGACTCAATGGCACCTAACAACAACAGCTTTTTAGGGGAGCTTTTCCCTTGGGCCTCGCTCAAGGGCCTGTCTTCGACTCCTGGCATGAGCTTAGAACCACTCTGTAGACTTGAGCCATCTATTCCCACTGTAGAGCCCACCCAGTGGAGGCAGTAAGGGTCTTATTTGCTGAGACCTTAGGTGGTGATAGCTGCCATGTGCACGTTTTGACATAATAGCAGCTATTTCCCCCAGGCCTCTTCCTTCACCTAAATCGGAGTCCTGGGAAAATCCTGGATTCTACCCTCTACTAGGGTTCTCCGGTGGCCTATTCGGTAGGGAGTTGTTACTGCTAACCCAAAGGCAGCACCTCTTTTCTGGTTCAAATCCAATAGAGGCTCTTTTGAAGATTGGTAGGGAATCTCCTCCCCCTGGGATTTACAGCCTCTGAAAACTTGCTAGAGGGTCAGCTCTGAGTTGGTTTGGATTTGCTGGCAACTATGGTTGTGTTTTGAAAATACTTCTGTTAACATGATAGCAGTGTCCAAAGTGCTGCACTTTAATGTCTCCCGAAAAAGAGAATCATAGCCACTTTTAACACATCCTACTGAATAACAGCATTATCAGTAATTTAAGAAGTTTGGCTATAAGCAGATATTGGAGATAACAGATGTGTCAGTTACAGACCACTGTAATAGAGCTCATGTTGCAATGACGTGAGCCCCACAATTCTGTGTTTCCCAGTGCCTATAAAGTGAGCCCTGCTGGACTAATGGGTTGGGACTTGCACTGCCAACGCAAAGTCAGGCAGTTCAAACGCACTAGCAGCGCGGTTTCCCATAATAAGAGGAGCAGTTTCTTCCCAAAAAATTTGTTTTTGTGTGCGGTTGAATGTGAACCAACCCATAAGTGGCCCTCCAGCGGGTTTTAGGGGTGGTTAGTCTCCCGAGAGTTGACTGCCCATCGTTCGCCGCCCCCCAACAGCGGCTGGTGGACTTGAACCTCCTGTTTTTGCGTTGGCTGCACGGTCCCTTCTGTGCAGTTTACAGCCTCACAAAACCTGCTTGGTGGTCTGCTATGGGTCGGTTCTGACTCCACGGCAGCGAGCTTGGGGTTTTTTTGGCTAGTTCTTGTAGTTGGTAGGGTGTTGCGGTGCCAACTCAAAGCCCTTGAGTGTTTCCCTGGTGGTTCGAATCCACCAGGTGGTCGCTGGGAGAAAGGTGGGCAGTCTCCTCCTGTGGGATCTACGGCTTGGAGAGCCGGCTGGAGGGCGGACTGTGGGCCGGTTCCGAGCCGTGGGCGCTGCGTCTGAGGACCCCTTCCTCCAGCCCACCTCTGTCTCCTCCTCTCCACAATGGCGCCGGGCCTCGGGCGCACCATCCCCACCCCATGATCCTCCCCCGACGCCCGCTTTAGCACTCAGGTTGCCAGGTTAGCACTCAGGGTCCCCACCAGCACTGCACGGGACCCCTCAACATTGCACGGGACCCCCGCCTTCTCCCACTAGGAGACTGTGATGCCCTTTTTCTAATAAAGCCCACCCACTCCTGGAAGCTCTTCTGACAGAAATGGTGGGTATTGCCAATCTCGGGGGTTGAGGGGACCCCCGGGCCCGTGCAGAGTCTTCCTCACCTTGATTAGCGGCCTGAGCAGATATCCAGCCTCTGCAGAACAGCACTGCCTGCAATCTCCTGGGCAGCTCCACGCTTAAGAATTTCAAGGCCGGAAGTTGGGATATCCAGCCTCGTGTTAGGGTTTCCTAGGGCAAAGGGCAGGGGCGGGGAATTGATGGCAGCAACCCTCTTTAGGGTTTTTATGGAGCTGCACCCCTCTAGGATCTTCACTGGGGGCTTCATGGAGCTTTGATGTTGGAGCGGAGGTTTTAGGCGTGAGGTGGATTGAGACCAGCTGATTGAGCTAAGAGTATTTCAGGTAAGGTCGTCCTCATCCTTGTCTGTTCCCTGGAATGGCTCACTTGGAAAACCTCAGGGTACAGAGGCATGGGTCCCCACTCCCAGAGATCCTGACTGCAATTTTTCAGGGCTTTGGAAGCTCCTCTGGTGATCCTAGGATAGCCCGCATGGCGAAGAGGGGCCACGGGGTGAAGAGTTTGGAGTCAGGTCGGGACAGTGAATTGTGGGTGCCGGGCTAGGGCAGTGCTGTGAGGGAGAAGCTGGCCAAGTGGGGACTCGACACCTGGGCCAAGCAAATGGAACCTGTCTTAGCAAGGGAAACCAAGGCACAATTTGGGCATGGGAGCAGCTGGAGCAGAACTGTATGTCATTGTCGGTTGTTGCCTCTGAGGCAGCTCCAATTCACTGCCATCCTGTGTCCAACAGAGTGAAGGGCTTTCCAGTTCTGTGCCATTTTCATGATCATTGGTATGTATTTCCTTCTCTGGAATTTAGTCACCCCTGATGATAAGGCTAAATATCTAGTCAAAGTTTCTGACAGTATTCAGCGATCCATCGGGTTTTCAGTTGCTAATTTTGCAAGTAGATTGCCAGGCCTTTCTTCCTCGTCTCTTTTAACCTGGAAGTTTCACTTAAGCCTGCCCAACATTGTAATCCTGTTCCTGCTGGTATTTGAAAGCTAGTGGTGGACCTTCCAGCATAATAACAACACACAAGTCACCATGCAAGGCAGATTGATAGATGGCCAAGAGCTACATATAATAAGTTTGAAGAATGAAAAAAAAAAGTATAGGAGAACTTATTAGAGGCTTTTGGCAAACATTTTAGTAAAAGAAGGAGCATGTTTTTTTCCTGAGTGCGGATCACAATAACAGTAGCTTGGGGCTGGCCTTGGCCCCACCCCATCACAGTGGCCCCAGGGTCCTGTCCTACAGGCTCCCGCTCTCAGCTCTCAGCACATTAATCCTTGAGGTTTTGTGTCACAGAGGAGTGTAAAGTCCTGGAGGACAGTTTGGGGCTGCAAGAAGCCACCTGGGCTCTCAGGCCAGCAGCTGTTTACCCAGAAGTGAGAAAGTATTTCTCTCTTTTTTAAACTGGTTGGATATAACCTTTTGGAAAAAGACATTTTGGAGAGGCATTTGCAGACCTTGGAATCAGATGTGACTGCTCCTGAGTGGAAGGAGCCAGAAAGGTTGGCAATGCTTTGGGCTAAAATGGTTGGAGGGATTTGGACAGCCTTTGTCAGATTAAGGGGATGCCAGAAGAGGTGAGGGATCATGAAATAAAGTGCATGTGAGGTTTTTTTAAAATTATTTTTTATTTTTTTATTTTTATTGTATTTATGTGTACCATCATATCAGATCTGACTGGTACAGGAGGAGATTGTCCCTCCTTCTCCAGCAGAGCATCTGGTGGATTTGAACCGTGTACCTCTGGAATTGCAATGCAGCGTCTTGCCACTAGGCCACCAGAGCTCCCTGTGCATGTGGTTTTGAACATAAAAAGATCTAATTGGCAAGCAAGTAGGGCCATCCTTTATTATGAGGGGCCTGCACCTCTTAGCGTTACCGCCCTTTTCTCTGTTCACTGAAAATACACAAAGCACAAGGTAGGGATTTTGTGACTTCATATTCACCCCTTTTCCCCCTCAGGGCTTACAGCTAGGACCTGGGTGGGCTAAGCTCCAGGCTTGAGGGATGTTTCCTTTTCCCTTTGTTCAAGCACAATGACACCCTCCTGCTTTAAAGAGACAGCACAGAAGGGCTTTCTTGCATCAGGATTGTGGTCTGAGGTAACTGATAGACCAGATTCTTTAAAAAACCTCTGTTGGCATAAATTGAATTTTATCAGGTCCCAGTACCAACAAGAATTGAATGACACAGAAGAAATTTCAATAAACAGCAGAGGATCAAAAGGCAATGATGATATAGGATGAAGTTCAGGCTGCTGGGAAGGACTTGGCAAAAAATAAAACCCCAGGAATAGATGGAATACCAATTGACATATTGCAATAAATAGTTGCTGCCCTGGACGTGCTCACCAGCTTGTGTCTGGAGGACAGCTACCTGGCCAACTGACTAGAAGAGATCCATATTTATTCCCATCCCCAAAAAAGGTGACCTGACAAAGTGTGGAAATTATTGTACATCTACCTCATATCACATGCTAGCAAAATACAGCTGAAGCTTATCCAGAAACGATTGGAATAGTAGATTGACAGAGAACTACCAGAAATACGAACTGGGTTTAGAAGAGGCCGTGACACTAGAGACATTATCGGCAATGTTAAGTGGATCTTGGCAGAAGGCAAAGAATACCAGAAGAATGTCTATCTGTGTTTCATTGACTTTGCAAAGACGTTTGACTGTGTCGATAACAACAAATTGTAGTTAACCTTTAGGAGAAAGGGAATCCCAGAAAACTTTATTTTGCTTATGCGAAACCTATACTTGGAACAGGAGGCAGTCCTCAGAACAGAGCAGGGAAACAATGCATGGTTCAAAATCAGGAAGGGAGTGCATCAGGGATATGAGGTATCTGTGTGTCCATATCTTTTCAGTCTATGAGTGAAACAGATCATTCGGGAGACTGGCTTTTTTTTTTTTTTTTTTGCATAAGGCATCTTTGCTTCTTATTTCTAGGAGAAAGGAGTTATCTGAAACCTTTTCTCATTTACCCCAATTTCTTTCAACCCAAAATTAAAAGCAGATCATATATTTGAGTCTGTCAACATCTTCTGAACTGAAAAACCATTCGTGCCAATTTTCTTATTCCAGCCATGACAAGAGAAGCCAAGTCTTAAGTATTATTATGAGTAAACTCCAGAAACAAAGATGAAATTATTTATTCCACAGCTTTATTTCCTAGGAAAGCAAAAAGGTTTCCATCACTGGGCTGAGTCAAGACTGCTTTCTTTTGCCTTTCCTTCACTAGGCCTCAGTATGTGTTCATTAAGTCAACTTCCACAGTCTAGTCCTCATTTAAATGAAAAACATTTTAAAATACCAGTGTCCAAAGACTTCCGAGGAAGAAAGTGAACAAAGCTGCTTTCTCTCGGGGAAATATCCCTCTTCTCATAAAAAAAAATCTCTTTTTGTACTAAGGATATAATAGTTTTTTCCCTGTATACTAACCTCAAGGTATTTTGTCTTCATGCATTTTATAACATAAAAAGTTTAACTGCAACACTGGATCTTTGTTTATTAAGAAAATTGTGAGCTGATCCAGGATTTAGATACACAAATCAATGGAACTTTTAACCACCTCTGTCAGTTCAAGTTAGATCACATATTTGGAATTTACTGCTGCTTTGTGAACTCTGCTTTTCATGATGGTGGCTGAAAATGGAAGACATTTAAACAAGCCTTGAAGTCATCCATTCTTGCTATTTATTGTCTTCTTTTTGGAACAAAAGGTAAAGAATTCAGAAATAATAACATCAAAGTGTGTGTTTCCAATTAAGATCAGACTCCTGTTTTTAAAATAATTTCTTTACATTTAAGGAAGCAGCAGAAGACCCATTAACAACTGATTCTTTGGAGAAGTTGGCAGAATGACTGGATTTAGGGACTTCACCATGTTGAATTTAAGAGGTGGAATTAAAAAGAAAAGCAGCCTTTTCCATTCAAAATCCTGGAGGTAAACTGTAGAGAAGTACTATCCAAATCTGAAGACAAAGGTAATGTGGCTGGATAAAAGCAGCAGGAGTACCTGATACAGGAGACAACACAGAAATGCTTGTCAAGTCCTGAGTTCAGAATTTTGTTTTCTTTTTCGGATGAAGAAAATATAAAAGCACCTAAATGTCAAGGAAAATGTTCTTCTTGTGTTAAGGAAGCTAAGAGAATAAGAGGTTCTTACAATCCAAATTACCTACATAATCCATTAAACGCAACTGACACCCCAGGGCCGGCCCGACCCCTC
Source organism: Elephantulus edwardii (assembly GCF_000299155.1). Taxonomy (NCBI): domain Eukaryota; kingdom Metazoa; phylum Chordata; class Mammalia; order Macroscelidea; family Macroscelididae; genus Elephantulus; species Elephantulus edwardii. The sequence goes on along the minus strand of NW_006399865.1, from coordinate 9,183,263 downwards.
CGGCCCCAAGGCCGGTTCAGGAGGATGCACCTCACTCCGCCATTTTCGCGCCTTCCGAGACTGACCTTTATGAAGAGGAATGTGGCATTAGGATTGGAGGAAGATTCATCGACAATATTTGTTATGCAGATGATACAACCTTGCTTGCTGGAACTGAGGCAGACCTAAAACACTTGCTGCAGAAGGTCAAAGATTACAGTCTTCAATCTGGATTGCAGCTCAACAACAAGAAAACAAAGATTCTCACCAGTGGGTCAATGACAGTACCTTGATGGATGGAGAAGAGATTGAAGTTGTTCACAGTTACAGCTTGCTTGGCTCCACAGTCAACACTCTTGGCACCAGCAGTCAGGAGATCAAAAGACGAATTGCATTAGGTAAATCTGCTGTCAGGGAACTTTCCAGAGTACTGAGAAGCAATGATGTCATTTAAGAGACTATGGTGTACCCAATCCAGTCCATGGTTGTCTCAATTGCTTGCTGTGCATCTGAAAGCTAGACAGTGTCTAAGAATGACAGAAGAAAACCCCATGTCTTTGAGTTGTGGTGCTGGAGAAGAGTATTGAACATACCACAGACTGCCACGTAAACAAATATGTCATAGAGAGCATGAAGACCAGGGTGATCCTCAGAGTCGAGGATGATGAAATTCCATCTGACATACTTTGGGCATGTTGTTAGGAGGGAACAGACCTTAGAGAAGGACATCATTCTGAGGAGGGTAGAAGGTCAGCACAGGAGAGGAAGATTCTGTATGAGATGGATTGACCCAGTGACTCATGCACATGTGTCAGATGGTGAGGTTAGCTCAGGATAGAATAACACTCCAAGCCATTGTGCAAAGGGTCGCTATGAGTCTTAGTGTACTTGATGTGTAATAACAACAATGATATGTATTTATTCAGACCAAACGATGCCCTCTGTCATTGATTTTAATGCACTATGGACCCACTTGTGGCTCTGTGACAATGCCAGTTCTGCTTTGGCAGGTCACAGGTGAGCCACTAAAGCCTGCGCTAGTAACCAGCTCCTGGGCAGTGCTGGCTCACAGAGCACACTTGGAGCACAAAGTCTGCTAGGCAGTTCGCCCACCAGCCAAGACAGTTCTCTCAAAGAGCCCAGTGGGGAGTAGAGCTAGCCCGGGCCCTCTGAGCAGCACTGGGTTCGTGTGAAAGGGGTGAGAAGGCATCGGCAGGAAGTCAAAGCTGATGCGTAGTCTGGAGGAAAAGGCCTGACCCCTTCCCACCAACATCACCTCAGAAAGGTGGATGGCTTTTAGAATATAGTAGGTCATATCCAGGGCACTAAAGCTGTCGAGTTCCTTGTGAAGATGTGAGCCCGTCTCCCTTGTACTGGTACAATCCATTGTGTATCCCCATGGGGTTGTGACCAGAAAGGTTTTCTGCTGTGTAGATTTCCACTTCTGCTCCTCAAAGGGCCTGACCAAACACTACTCATTTCATCTCCAAGTGAGTTCATCTCAGTTCCACCAGGTCTGATGCCCTCGTGCAAACATAGGTCAGGCCAGTTTCTCTTCACCTGCTCATTTGTGAAATGAAGGGGGTGGCTGGGCATTCTCTGGTGTGTCTTCCAACTCCAACAAGCCCTGATTCTAAGATAATGTTAAGTTCTCTCGATTACTCTCTCTGCATTCCTAAAAGCTTTCTACCATGGTAGACCAAGTCCTTCCAGGCAGCTGGTCTAGAATCTCTAAAAGGAAAAACTGCCTGGCCTGTGAGGGAGCTCTGAGTAATTAACATAGACCCACATTCATGAATTACTTGCCATCTGTCCTCACTGTGGGAATCAAATCTTGGAATCTAACCCTAACCTTTTCTTCACCACCTCCCCACCCCCTATTTCTTAGATGGAAAGGAAAAAACGGAGATTTCTAGGGTGAACATTCAGAATTTCCCCTGCTATTCCTTTCCTCATTTTTTGGTCTATATTTTTAAGAGCATTTCAACTGTCTGATGCCTAAGATTGTCCCAGAAAACAGGGATTTCAAACAGTAGTATTCAGGCCATAAAAAGAGCAATTTGGAATAACTGTCAAAATTATAAAGGTAGATGTTCTTTTTTCCTGCATTTTCACTCTTAGGATTTTTCCTCGCCACAGCAGTGGCTGCTGCATGCTATATGTTATGTTCAGTGCAGCACACGATTGGGAGCAACTGCTATGGGCAGATCTCCAGGTTATGATTTAGACATAAGCAAGGGACAGAACAGTGCATTTCATCTGTAACTGTTTCTAGAATTCATGAAATCACAGTTTTTGTAGTCATGTGTCTAGTGGAACTCACAAGAAACAGATGGAGGGAGATGATGGCGAAGAGCACCTAGGGACCAACAGGACAGAGAAGAGGGATCACAGATCCTGTTCCACATACTCAGTTTTGAACCAGTGGAACGGCTTGCCTATTCAAAAATATTTGTGAAAGTTCACATAACAAAGCTCTAAATGTACTGAGGAATCAGGTGGGGTACTAGAGATTTATAGGCAATACCTCCAGTGAATAGCCCTTACTAAATGAATAGTAATTGGGGAATCTGTCTTCCAAAAGACAGGCTGTTTCTGCTGCAGCCAGTTCAGCTACCCAGGCAACCAGCAGTGTTCATGACCACAGATGAGAGTCGTGAAATTTCTTCTTTTTTTTAATCTGAACACCAAATACATGGATCTGTCCACTTCATAAATTAAGCTTTATTATATTAAGGAGTGAAACGTCTTTCTTATCTTCACAACTCAAATACATTTACAACACTGGGTTTGGTATAAGGGCGTGCACACTGTTGTATTCCATAGTAGAAGCACTGGGCACATCACTTGAGAAATAAGAATTCAGTCCAAGGGCCCACGTCACAGAGTTTCACATGGTCACAGGTTTATGTTTGCACATTGAAGGGATCACAATCGTTCGTATTAATAACATGAACTTCTTATAAATAATTCACTATTCTAAGGAGTCAAGGCAAAGCCAAGCCATGACATTATTTACACAAAGTACCACACCTGGAACTTGTTCTGTGCTATTTAGCACAGAGCACATTTTTACTGCAATAAATATTTATGCTCAGTAGTAACAAGTGCATTTATCATTTACAAAATACAAAGCTTAATATTTAAAACAAGACACCAAGTACCACAGACTGTGTGCCACATAGCTTTACAATTGAGTGGCTTGACCACTTTAGCCAGTACACAAAAGCCTGGTTTAAATACAAGAAGGGTCATGCTTGACTCAGATAAACCTTGATTACGGGGGGGGGGGGGGTGAAGTTCCAGAAAATCAGTTTCACTTTGTTAATATTGTCCTCATATTGTCAATCCTGAGAGCTGAAAAGTCACACTAAAAATTTGCTTCCCAACAGGCCCTACTGACATAATGTACCTTAGATGTTGAAGTCTTGACTTATACCCAAGATTTCAAGCTTGCCTGGGAATTAATGAGGTCTTAAACAGATGAGTTTTTACTATGTGTTGAAATGATCCTTTTAAAAGGTCATAAAATTATGTGAGTCCTACCATTATCATAATATACCTCTGAGAATGGATTGCAAATTGGAAAAAGGAAAGTCCTCTCATGTCCTAGACACATGAGTACAGAGAGTTGGTAGTATCTTGGTCTGTAACAAGTTCCTAGGGCTAATCACCCACATACCTCCATCACACATGAGCTCCTTACCAGCCCTGCACTGTCCTCCCCGTCCCCCTTTTCCCAGCATGGTGTCTATCTCAAGGGACTGGGCCCTCCTGACAATATGCCCAAAGTACTGAAATGAAGTCTGAGCGTCCTTGCTTTTAAGGAGCATGTGGGCCTCAGTATTTAGGTGCTAGAAAACCATCCACTGGCCTTTCATTCGTTTGAGCAGAGGGAGCTGGCTTCTCCTTCTGGCCAAGAGTTTTTCTACAACTGATCCTCATTCACATCAGGCAGTCTGGATTGATAGCTCTCGCTCAATTCCTCCCTGTGCACCTACGTTGTTTTTTTTTCCACCTATGTTTGGTTGTTTATTTTCTTCTTTTATATTAGTTGCAGAATGAGTTGGGAAAAGTCTTGGCCTGTGAACACTGAGTCCTAGTGACTTCATGTGTGTGAGACAGAATGGCTCTCTCGAGTTTTCAACGCTATGGCCTTTTGGACACTGATTGCCAGCTCTTTCCAACTGCCAATCCTTCTGCTAGTAGTCAAACACTTAACTCTTGGCCTCACCCCAGGACACCTAGATGATCCATTTCAAATACACCCAATTGTTTCCATTGAGACAGTTCTAATTCATCACGACCCCACATGCTAGGAGAGTTGCTTCCCAGAGTTCTTTCTTCTGTGGAACCATTGGGTAGATTTGAGCTGCCAACTTGTAGGTCAGCAGTCAGTTGCAAAACACTTGTGCCACCTAGGCTCCTTTAAATGGTCACTAGGCAGCATGGATTTCGTGGTTACATATTTCCAGTGTAAATCGTGTAAAGCAGCTCTTTGGTCAGTAGGGAAGGCTTGCATCAAATGAAGGAACATGTATAAAAGTGTTTTAAATAATATGACACCTAGGCACGTGCTTTATTCTTTTTTAAAAAAGGTAATCACTGACATGTAAAATCCCAATGCAGGGCTCTTTAATTAAATATACACACTCAGTCATCAGCTTCCATAGACCAGGCCATTGAATAGAAATAATATTTCATAATGGAGGATGCCTACATTGGATTACAAAATGGAAAATGACTACATCAGCTCATAAAATGGGGGATAACTTTATCATTGAATAACTTTAAACCACTGAGAATCATGGCTCAATCATGATAAATCAACACATGACTGTAACCATCACAACCAGCATTACTCTTGCCACACACCTGCCAAATATAATCATGAAAAAATAATTGGATAATAGCTTTTTCACTATTCTCCTGAAAGTGAAATGTTGAATATTGTGATAGTCTGTAAGTGAGAAGTAGGTGTAGATACAGTACTGCCATTGTGGAGAATTTTTCTTGAATGCATTTCTTATGTGAGTTTTCGGGAGAGATATGTCTGTTCTGGTGTGTTATTTGTTGATTTCTCTAGATATATTCACCTGAAGTTTACCCCTGCTGAACAAGGAGTGTCTTGGAACGTGAGAATGATGGTAATCGATTGCTCAGTATTCAAGATGCTATTCACAAAGTCTGGTCCCATGAGAGTGAAGAATCCCTTCATTTTCAGCTGTTAACTGATTTAATGAAAATGTGGCTGAAATCAGACCCATTTATTTGTAAAATATCCTCCAAGGCAGCCCAAGTGACACTTGGGTTAGAGCTGTTGTCATATACAGTGAGTCCGAATTGCCTCCTAGTCGATCGACCCCCCAAATAGGTTTTCAGAGGCAGGTAATCACAGGGAAGGAGATTGCCTTCCGCAGAGCTGGTGGATTTGAACTGTGCCTGTTCTCCTGTCTGCTTCCTTAAGGACGTACTGACTTGGGAACCTTAGGGGCAGTTCTCTGTCCTGCAGGGCCCTGTGAGTTGCTGTGAGTTGGAATCGCCCAAGTGCAGTAGGTTTGGATCGGCACTTCCCCTCGTCACCTTGAGCTGCTCTCTAGCCAGGCTCCCTCCTGGTGGGACTGCTAGGGTGAGGGTAGCATGCGTGTTCCCTGCCCTCTGTCCCACCAGGAGACAGCGTGCACCAGTCATTTCACGGTCATATGGTCAGGCTTCCCTGGGAATCACGTCAATCCGGCCTCTGGAAAAAGTGACTTAGTCACTTTTGAGTCCACAGATTGCGGAAGTCATTCAACTTGTCATCCCCAAACAAAGCTAATCTCTATTACCAGCAGCCATTTGCTGCATGAAAAGACTCTGAAACCCATAAACCAACTGCTACCTTTGGCATACACGAGGCCTTTATAACTCAGGGATGCCCAGGTGCCATGTCAAGTTCATTTATGTCTGTCCAATATGCATCGTCATAACAAGCTGGGCTTAGTTCATAGGCGGCAACCTCCAAAGAGTTTATTTACCTAAGGGTTCTCCATCTGCCAAGGTGGAACCAGAGTGTGTGGCTGGTAGCCGAGGTGGAGGGTTGGGCTCAGTGTGAGGGCAGTCAGAAGTGCAAGGGTTTGCCACCCAAATTTAAGAGAACTCATCAACTCAGACCCACGAAGAGAGGAAGGGGGGCCTCTCCCCTGACATTGGGATCAGGGATCTCCCTCCCAATAGCACCTTAGCCTCCCACTCCAGCAGCAACCTTTGCAGGGGAGGCTGCTTTGTTTATTACTTAATCTATCTTCTTTGAGCAGCCTGCCTCAGGGCAGCTCAATTTAAGATAGATTGAAAGGTAGTGTCTGTCAATTGAATAAACACAGATGGTTTTCCACAGCAAAAATTGATTCCCCCCTCCCCACACCTCACCAAAGACATAAGCGCTATAAACGTGATTATCTTTGCAAGCCAGGCGTGCAGTGTCTTAACTCTTCTCCCCTTTACACTCTGCCCTGGCAGAGAGCTGATCCTGTGTTCTGGCCTAGGTCTCTCTAACCTGAGTCAGGTAGTTAAGTAGCATGAGGAGTTGACTTGGGTAGCACGGGGCCCAGTCTGTATGCTTCCCCAGCAGTCAGCCCTCCAGGAGAGTCACAGAACTGGTTTACTGGTCCCAGGTCACTGACTGGCAAAGTCCTATTCTTAACTCTTTCATTTAAGGGGCTCAGAGAGGTACTAAGATTGGTAGGAAAAGCCCTGGTGGCACGGTGGTTAAAGAATCTGGCTTGTCGCTGGCACTCCCAGGGAGAAAGACAAGGCAGTCTGCTTCTGGAAGGATTTAGAGCCTCGGAAACCCAGGCGTGGCCACACTGAGTTGGCCTTGACCATGAGTTTGGTTGGATTTTTAAGGTCTCACAACTTGAGCTGGACCACAAGTTCCACATGATGCATCCAGTATCCAGAAAGGAGACCAGACCCAATCTATGCACAATGTCAAAAGAAGAAGAATTGCTTGTAGAAGTCATGTCAGGTCCCCAGAATGCAGTACATCCTAGTATGGAGTGATGATTCCTACTGCAGAATTTGGAAGGAGGGCAAGTGCAGCTTGGTAGGTCAAGGTAAGAAGTTGAGGAAGGGTAAATAAGTGCATCAGACAATGTGTTTTTACGTGTCATTAAATTCTTATCCAAAACCCTAACAGAACACCATTCATACAAAAGATCCCAGGGTGTTCCTAGAAGCAAGGATCGTCTCCTTTGATAACGCTAAGGTGTACACGAGTGTCCAGTGTTGACTGTACATGCATGGGCTGTTGAATCCATGTGTGTCTTTCTGAAAGATTATTGTGAGACTAGCAGACATGTGGCAACTGTAAGTGGGTTATATGAATGCTTTCAAGACAGAATGAGAAACAATGGAGAGGTGGGGAGAAATTTAGAGGAGAAGAGGACATTTGTTAATGCCATTCTCTTATTCTACAGATGAAAATATGGGTCCACAGAAAGGACATTGATAGGCAAGGCCAGATTTCTAGAAATGGAATTGGGATGTCAGGTTATTTTTGGACTGTGCAGTGTAATTGCCGAGTCTGGGGAAGGAAGGTGCGCACAGCAGAGCAGAGCAGAGCACACTGTTGGCAGAAGTTAAGAGGTTTAGCTGTAGCTAATACAACTGTGGACACAGATCTTTACAACTGTGTTGGCATTAACTCCTAAAGCTCTGCAAACAGTGACTGCTTCCTCAGATCAAGAGGCAACAATCTCATAATATGTGCCATGTGGACGAGGGAGCTGAGCGTGCCATCCCATTGACATAGAGCAAACTTCAACCTGAGTCATCCTAGCAGGGAAAGGCACATATGGAGGACTAGGATTTGCCTGGAAGGGGATTCGCATATTTGCGTTCTGTCAGCAAGGACCTGTTCTCAAGCCCAGCAAAGTCCACGAAGAAAAACTTGATGCAGGGTTTTAAAAATAAAATAGGCAATCTTGGTAGAACAAGTTATATTCTCTTAGACAAATGTTTCTCTTCCGTCTTCTTTTGCACATGGGCAATTTCATAAGAACAACAAGTATTGGTGGCCGGTTTTCAAGCAGTTCTTAAAATCAAGTCAAGCCCTGCAACTTTCTCATACATACTAAAAAAATCTGTATTACTGAAAGACTACAAAGGGAGTTCTGTTTCCATTTCCTTCCACAAATTTTAAAGTTATATACATGTTTCTAGCTCCCCTTGATTCTTCTGGTGTCCTAGTCATAAGGAATTGCACTGCCAGCCCCAAGGTACATAGCTCAAGTCTTCCAGCTGCTCTGAGAAAGATAGGCAGTCTCCTCGTGCGTGAAAACCTTGTGCCCCTGAAAACCTGCTGGAGGGTCAGCTATGAGTCAGTTCCCCTCTGCTTCAGTGTAGCGACGCCAGCACCTCTTATCTAGTCTCCTCTGACTCCTAGCAACCCCACATGTGTGAGGAGAGAACTGGGCTCCACAGAGTTTTCAGTGGCTGAGTTTTTGGAAGCATCTTGCCAGGCCTTTTTTCCGAGTCTCTTGGTGGACTTGAACTTCCAACCTTTTGGTTAGCAACTGGTTGTATTAATTATTTGTACTGCCTAGGGACTCCAATGTACTAGATAAGGATAGCTAAATCTTTAGATTTACATTTGGTTGAAAACACTGCACTTAATATACTCATAAATAGTCAATGAATGGATTATTTTACCAGTTTCTCCCTGCACTGTACTGGAATTGCATCATGGTGTCAGCAAAAGGGATCACTATTTACATAAAACTCAGAGCATGAGAGGCCACTGTGGGTGATATGAATGTGTATGTGTTTGGTTATATTTATGGATTGAGTGTTTTCCTCCTATGTCCCCAGTAACATCTTTTTAAAAGAATGGATATTCAAGACTTTGTTCTTTATTCAGCTAGTATTCAGTGTGAACAATTTGGTGCCTGTCCCTCATCCCTCAGGTTCTTGCATGGTGTCGGTTATTCTAGTTGGGTGTACTTTCTGGATCACAGATACTCTTTCAAACATGAGTCAAATGTGACTTAGGAAGCACTAGCTTCTAATTTACTTTGAAATCACAAAGTGAGAGACTTCAGTGCTGCCATGCATCCTTAGGACTTGGAGCTCCTGCGATGAGAACCTCCTAGACCCAGGGGAGGATTGCTGCTGAGACTAATGGGAAACCCAAGGGACACCAGGCCCAACAATGTTGAAAATAGACAAGGACCTTCCACCAGAGCTGATAGCCTTCTTTCAGAGCTGGGGCCCTGATTTTGGATTTTTAACCTCCTTAACTGTGAGAGAATACATTTGTTTGTTGAAGCCTAAACAGGGAAAGGAAATGACAAAGTGAAGTCTCCTACAGAGTGAATGCATGTTTTCTCTGCTACACCAATCTATGGGTTTATATAGTTTCTCTGACATACAAGAGCTTGATGCTTCAAAATAGAATTCCCTATTTGTTCTCTTTTTAGGACAAAAAAGGCGTGAAATGGAAAATGTAAGCCTTGATGGTACCTTCACAATATGCCAGTCATAGAGGCTAGGATCTCTCCCCCACCCTCCTTTGTCACACAGGAACCTTCCAGAGGGTCTGGAAAATAGGGACAGCAGACACAGAGGTCCCAACCAGCAAAACCAGGGCCCCCTGTGGGCCAGTCTAGACATACCCCTCATGGCGGATGTTCCCGTTGATGAGGCTGAAGGTGGCCACGGAAGGGTTGGTGGCCTTGAGGGAGGTCATGCATGTGGTGCTCCTGCCAGTGCTGTGGGAGCGCGACAGCAGGCCAGGCCGGCAGCATGGGAGCTGGCTGTTGAACTGCTTCCGGAAGCTCTTGCTCAGCAGGTAGAGGGCGAAGGGGTTCACACAGGAGTTGGTGAAAGCCAGGAGGCGCGCGCAGATGCTGGTGATGAAGTGGAGCATGGAGGTGTCCACCTGCGAGTAGTGGTAGGAGCGGTACAGGTAGATGACGTGGTTGGGGAGCCAGCAGAAGGCAAAGAGGGCCACAAACACCAGCACTGTCTTGGCGAGTCGCTTCCGGGATTCGATCTGAGGGAAGAGTCACAGAGAGAGAAGAGTCACACAGAGAGAGACATGGATGCAGACAGGGCAAAGAAGAGAGGTTGCTTAGGTCACCATGAGAGAAGGGCAACAGAGACCGGAAAATAAAAACTGGGGAGACACATAGAGATGGAAGAGTCGGGAAGCAGAAATGCATGAGGCAGAACTGAGAACAGATCTTTACAGAGTCGATTACATGCTTGGGTGGGTTGACTGATGAGGTCCTGCACTGGGCCTCCTTTTCCTCAGGAAAGCCTTTCATCACCCACACAACTCCATGCATTTCCCTGCTCTGTGTGTTGTCACTTCTCATTTCCCTGTGATGCTCAAAGAGGCAGCCACCTTTGTTCTTTTTTATTGGCCAAACCAAGATCTAACGCCCTATTAATATTTTTCTTAATCTGAAATTATTTGTGGTCTGCCTTCTTAGCTGAAGTAGACTGAGCATCTTCTTTTGCTCGTCCCCTCTGCTCCTGCAAGGAGAAATGTGTTTCTCATTCACGAACTTGGGGGACAATGAGAGAGCACTAATGAGTGGCCTTCCAAGTAGGGAGCTGGCTGCAATTCTCAACAAATGAAGCAAAAGAAATCTGCTCTCTTGAGGCCTCCAGCTGAGTAAGCAACTGGTTCAAGTAGGGTAAGGGGGCCTTCTGCCTTTCCCTCCTAATGCTCCTGATCTGCACCGGGGCCAGAAAGCAAAGGAACAAAGAGAAGGAAGTCAGACATGCAAGTTTCTGTGCAGGGCGCCTGATAGGACAGACTGATAGGAGGCTGGGCGGCTCCTGCTCTCTCTGGTAATCCTCCCATGGCTTACAAGATGGGCATTGTTAATGGTGGTGCAACAGTTAACCACTCAGCTTCTACCTGTAAGGTGGGTGGTTTGAACCCTAAAGCATTTAGGGAGAAAGCCCTGGAGATTTGCTTCTGGAAAGATTGTAAAAAAACCCCAGAAATCCCCATGGGGCAGGTCCAGTCTCTCACATGAGGTCACCGACTGGACCCCACAGCTTCCAACAACAACACTGTCTTGTGAGTAAGCGAAGAGCAGCACAGAGTCAGTATGTAAATGTCAATCAGAATGTCAGGATTTGAATTTCAAGGCCATGTGAGCCCATTTTCATCAAATGCCTGGCTTTCTCCAGCCAGCTCCATTTTCCTGCCCTTGCTCCATTTGGTGGCTCTCTTCCTACTTAAATACAAAGACTAGGATTTAAAGAAGGTTTCATAGGCCTCACAGTTGTTATTTAGTAGGGAAAATATATTTTCAGATATTCCTAAAAAGGAAGATAGAACTTCAAATAATTCAGGTTCTCAAATATCCCAGGTTAGACCGTTAGCGCCCACCCACCACTATCAAGTTGATTCGGACCCGTGGTGACCATCCATTGGGTTCCTAAGGCTGCATTTCTTTATGGGAGGAGATGGGTCATTTTCTTTCCTTGGAGGGATCTAACCTCTGACCTACCTTGTAGTTGTGTTCTGTACCACTGAGTCTGAACCGACTCCAAGCTGACCCTTCAGTGGCCTAGTTTCCGCCCTCAGAGTAGCTGGTGGATTTGAACTATCTAACCCTGGCGTGGCAGTGCAATTCCTTACCACTAGGCCACCAGAGCTCCCTTTCTTTCAGTTAGCAACCCAATATATGAAGCAGTTTGCCTCCAGGAGTCCTCAGGTCATTAGCGAGAGAATAAAGTGATAAAGAACACCTGGCATGGCCGATAACCGAGAACCAGTAACTCCGCTAGTAGACTCAGGTGACATGTCTGCCTCTAGACTGTCCTTTCCAGCAAGGTCCAAAAGAAACGCAAGGGGGCAAACCCCCGAGGGAGGAGGGCTCCATCCGCAGCACCCACCTGCTTCTTGATCTGGATGTTCCCTTCCATGGGCAGATTGTAAGCACTCTGGATCAGATTTTTGGCGATGAAGTAGTAGTAGACCGAGATGATGGACAGCGGGATGATGTAGAAGACCAGGAAGGACGCCATGGAGTGGATTTTGGGGTGCAGCTCATTGGAGTGTGGGTACGGGGCACAGCTAATGAAGGTCTGGTTGGTGCTTGCTTCGTAGAAGGGATGCAGGTCAGAAAACACAGCCTCCGGGATGGCCAGCAGCATGGAGATGACCCAGATGAAGGTGGCTTTGAGGCAGATCTTCATCAGGGGGTGAGAAGCCTGCGTATCCATTGGCCTGACAATGGCTTTGTACCTGAGAGGAGAGAGGGAAAACACTAGTGTTACTATAGATTTCAGGGTCAGGAGTAGAATCGGGCAAGCAAAGTGAGAATCGTTAAGGAGATGCAAATCAAACCCACAAGGAGATACCAACCACTTCCCGCCTGCTGGATGGAAATGATTAGAACGTCAGACACTAACAAGGGTTGGTGAAGACACAAAGATACGGACCCTCTTGTGAACTGCTAATGAGAATGGTGCTGGTAATGGAAAGATTGGTAGTGCAACCCTTCTAGCTGCTCCATGAAAGGAAGCTAAGGCAGTTGGATCTATTGTTGTTGAGTCCGCCATGACTCTGAGTGACCCCATGAAAAAAAGATGGGAACTTGGCCATGGAAACCCTATGGGGAAGTTCTGCTTGTCCTGCAAATTCATTATGAATCAGAATCAATTCTATAGCAATGAGTTTGGGTTTAGTGTCATCCCTGAACAGGAGATAGAGAATACATCCTTGACAAGGAACTGGTAGAGCCAGGTTGCCAAGATAACTGGAAAGAGCCATGTAGCTATTAGATATTACATTGTCCACATCAGTAGGGACTGAGGTGCTGGACTCTGCTGAGGACAGCACACACAGTTCACATCCCACCTCATCATCCCCTCTCCACAGGGTACGTATCTAAAAACAATTTCAATTGATAGTGATGATCGGAGGAGCGAAGACTGGGAAGAAGTGAAATACTGAAACATCCACAGAAGGTCAGGCCAAATCAAAAGGGCGTCCTTTAGTCGGAGGGAAAGAGAGCGAAAGCTCTAAAACATGAGGTAAAGTGTTGTATTTTGGTGGTATTAAGATGAGTGGCCCAAATAAATAAAACAAAACAAACAAACAAACAAAAAAAAGATGAGTGGCCTTTCTATAAAAGAAGGTACTTGACAGAATGGGGAAAAAATAAGGAAGAAAACGTCAAATTACCCAAGAGGCAAAGTTTACTTCTGATAGAGACTATGGTACTTAATGACTCTTCAAGCCTGGAGCTTGAACTCACTCCTATAATTCATCATTAAGCCAAAGAGCAGACAGGCTCCTTCAAACACTCCTTAAAGCAGTCAACTGCAAAAGAGCAGAAAAGCAGCTTTTGCACAGAGTAAAGCTTAGAAGGGTAGAAAGGCTATAAACGGCTGGATGGAAATGGGAAACACAAAGAGGGATTGGGAAGAGTGCTGTTGTAATGTGAGCAATGTCCTGAAACCTACCAACTTGCTCTGCAAAGTTTTACTGAAATGATAAACATTTTCAAAAGGATTGAGACATCTTCAGATGGATTGGTAACTCTGGCACGTGGACAGTTTTGCACTTAATCTTAGCCAAAAGGCCGAGAAGTGATACTTGGACAGTTTTGGACCCCTTTTATTTTTCTTATTTTAACTGTGCTTTAAGGAATGGCCTTCTCTGAGGGCTCACCAATTCAGTTAAAAGAAACTGAGCATTTAAACTAAGTCATATGTATATTTAAATATATATAACTTGTATAGATACAAGTACTAAATATCTTGATGTTAGGTGCCATTGAGGAGGAACTGACTTGTAGCTGACCCCACTCCACCCCCAACGCCTTTTCAGAGGCTGTAAACGGCACAGGAGGAGATTGTCCATCTTTAATCTGTGGAGCAGCTGGTAGGTTTGAACTGCGTGCCCTTCAGTTGACAGCTCAACTCTTCACCACTAGGCCCGAAAGCTATTGCTTAAATATACTAGGGACCTTTTTTTTTTTTTTAAAAAAAAAAAGCGCTTTTCAGTTTCTTAACCACTAAAAACCAATTCCTCTGGGAAAATGATTACTCCTGCTTCTGGAGCAGGCTATGTGAGGCTGGAACATCTTACTGTACTAGATAGAAAAGAAGTGCTTAAGGAATAACGGGGTCATTTCCAACAGCACAGAAGCCATACTGAAGAGTTTCTTTGGACACTTAGGGCAGTTTAAGCATCAGAATAATGACGACGGAAATGGATAATGTCCAGAGCTGAGCTGAAGAGAGCGAGCCGCCCCGTGCCAGCCTCACTGAAGACGACGGCAAGGCTAAAGAAAGCAACGGTCGGGCCCTTAGTCACTTCCAGGGTCTAAGTGTTGTACAAGCAAGAGGCAACTCCCCCCATTCCAATTGTTGTTGCCTGTATAGGGAGCCCAGATGTGTAATGTGTCCAGCTGCTAACTGAAAGCTTGGTGGTTCAAATCCCCCAGCTACTTAGCAAGAGAAAGATGAACAATGTATTCCACATGCCACCCTCCCCCCATAAAGATTTACAGCTGTGGAAACCCAGTGGCGGGTTCCTGTGAGTCTGGATTGACTTGATGGCAGTAGGGAGGGTCAGCTGGAGGAGCCAAGGTGTCAGGCACTGTCTCATGTCCCATGGAACTTGGAACAAAGGCTGCTGCAGTGTTACAGACCCAAGGGGTAGGGGGTGGTCCATCAATACTTCCTGCGTTTTGTTTATCTGCTCATCTGTTTCCAGGCATTGCACTATTTCCACCTTTGGGATTTTGTGAATAACGAAGTGAGGGACATTGGTGCGTTGGTTTCTGATTGAGTCCCTGCTTCGAATTCTTTTGGCCAAAAAGGGAATTAACCGAGTCATATATGAATCTGTTGTTTAAATTTTCAAGGATCCCCCAGACCCCCTAGCAGCTGTGTTCGTTATTCTCCTTAGAAGCACTTGAGTCAGCTCCAAGTTATAACCACCCCTCGTGCCACAGAAGAAAGCCTTGCCTCCCCCTTCACCCTCCTCCCAGCCTCAGCTTAAGCCCACTGTTAGGAGCAGGATTAGGAGTGGAAAGCTTCAGAATCAGTGTGGGGAAAAATGCCTTCAGGATAATTCCCAACCCATTTGCCCCGAAGAAAGAGATTTCCGCAGAGTGTCTGAGGAAGACCTCCACTGAAATTGCCTCACAAAGACCTCCAAGTGGCGGGGCCTGGACTAGGTAGGAATACAAATGTGCCTAAGAGCGTGGCTACCTGGGTGTCCTGAGGCCTTGACCACAAATCCCTTTAGAAACAGTAATGCGCTGGTGAGAGAACGGAAGTGTGCAGTTTTCTCTCAGAAGTCCTTATTGCCTAAAGGCTTTTACACTTGCCGGTGACAGGGCCTGAAAAAATCTCACTTAGGATTTTAGTCAGGAGTTGAACTCCTAAAGTAGTTGATTAGATTTCAAATAATCCACGAGGCCGCATTTAGTCTTAAAAAAGAGAGAGAGAGAAATAACAAGGAAAATGTCAGCTAGTAAGTGTACAAGAGATAACAGAATTAGAAAATCTCCATTTGCAGTCTTGAACTGGCAAAATGATAATGCCATTGGAGAAGAGGTTTTTTTTGGAATAAGATGTTCATAGCATCTCAAAGTATCTCCACATAGATTACTATCTTGTTGCAAAAGGGAAAATGTACTTTATTTATTTACTTATTATGATTTAGGTGAAAGTTTATAATGCTGACTGGTTGTTCATTCAACCAGTAATTCATATCATTTTGTTTTATGATGTTGTTGTTATGTGCCGTCGAGTCGCTTGTGGCTCATAGCGACCCTATGTACAACAACTCTAAACTCTGCTCTGTCCTGTGCCAATCGCATCATCTCTGACACTCCCATCCCGATTATCCCAGTCACTGAATCAATCCACCTCATAGAGGGCCTGCCCCTCCTGCGCCGTCCCTCCACCCTTCCAAGCATGATGTCCTTCTCCAAGGACCGGTCTCTCCTCACAACATGTCCAAAGTATGTTAGACGGAGCCTCAGAATCCTTGCCT
>NW_006399865.1:9163117-9166518 GCF_000299155.1 Elephantulus edwardii | reverse complement strand
GGAGGGACAGTGCAGGAGAGGAAGACCCTCAGTGAGGTGGATTGACGCAATAAGATTGGCAAGGGATAGAGCGGGGTTTAGGGCTGTTGTACTTAGGGTGGCTGTGAGTCGCAGGTGACTTGATGGCATATAACTACAAAAACAACCACCCACATCTCAGTTTAGGTTAATGTTTACCTTTCCTCCCCTACCCCAGTCTACTTTGCTGTGTACGACTTATTCTGGATTGTCATCACACAAATAATATCCAGTCATCTATTTCTTTTAAACAGATTTTCCTTCATCTGTTCCAATGCAGTGTTCATTTTTTATCCCCTTTTCTTAACTGTCCCCCAACTTTCATGTCAGTTCTGTTTTATAGCATGCAATATGCATAAAAAAAACCCATGCAGTGTTTATATGCAAAATTTGTCCTTTTGTGACAGAGATTTCACTCAGCATAATGTTCTTCAAGGTCACCCACATTGTGTAATATTTTATGAGTTCCTTGTTTTACAGTGCTGTGTTTTACAGTTGCATGAATATACCATTCATTTGATCATGGGCCTTTGGGTTGCTTCTATCTCTTTGCTATTGTGAATAATGCAGCAGTAAACATGGGTGTGCATATATCTGTGTGGGAGACAGGTCTGGATTCTTTAGGGTGAATTCCTAATAGTGGAATTGCTGGGTCAAATGGTATGTCTATTTTCAACTTTTTTAAAAAGCACCAGACCACCTTCCATAGTGGTTGTAACAGTTTACAATTCTCTCCAATCTCTCCACACCCTCACCAGCATTTGTTGTTTGCTGCCCTGTGGATCTTGCCTATTGTTGCTGGGGTGAGGTATCTCATAGTTTTTTTTTATTTGCATCTCTCTGAGGACTAGAGATTTTGAACATTTCTTCATATGTTTGTTTGCCATCTGAATGTCTTCTTTGGTGAAGTGTCTGTTCATATCCTGTGCCCATTTTTTGATGAGGTTGTTTACCTTTTTCTTGTTGAGGTGCTTAAGTATTCTATAAATTTTAGATGAGTCCCTTTGCAAGAGATGTCATTATCAATTTTTTTCCCTACTCTGTGGGTTTCCTCCTTACCATGTTAGAAAATTTTTTAAGTGCATAAGGATTTGATTTGTACAAGGTCCCATTCAACTATTTACCAGTGTTTTTAGGGACCCCAGAGATTGATTGCTTTTAAAAATTTAATATTTGTCTTAAAACTTTATAATTACATGGGATTGTTTTTTAAATGAAGAGTCCCATGAAGGAAAATGGTGCCTCGGGCTCATGAAAGTCCTAATGGGGCTGTTAAAACTGGACATATGAATTATGAAGGCAATACAATTTCTTTGTAGGCAATACAATGTGTATACTAAAATAGTGCTCAGAGGTCAAGGTGTTTAAAATGTTCAACAAAACAGAAAACACACACACACACACACACACACACACACACACACACACAGAGTACTGCATCAAGCTGTAACACATCCCATTTTTCTCTTGAGGAGCCATTGTGGATTTGAACCACTTGCCTCTGGGTTCACTGTGCAAGTCCTTACCATTAGGCCAACAGAGCGCTCGCTCGTGTTCCCTCTCTCTCCTTCTGTCCCTCCCTCCCATAAAATGTAGAAGAGCAGTAACTGTTTTTTTAAAATTTTTTAAAATTATTATTATTTTGTGTGCATGTACCCTCAAATCAGATCTGACTGGTACAGGTGGAGATTGTCCCTCCTTCCCTGGCAGAGCATCTGGTGGATTCGAACAGTGCACCTCTGGGACTGTAGTTGCAGTTCCTTGCCACTAGGCCACCAGAGCTCCCCTAGCAGTAACTGTTAAGTGAAAGGTGTATATGGAAGTCCTTTGCGCAAAAGTGTAGACTTCTTTAAAAAGGTGTGTTGAAAAGACTGAATATTATTTTGCCTACTTTTTAATTCCTTTTTTATTAACAGCAAACTGTTTATGCCATGAGGAACACTTTCTTGGGCTCATAGTGTGCCTGGATGTGGCCCCTGTGGTTAACATGCTATTCAGGACCCGGGAGAAGTGTCCTGTTTGTTATGTTGATACTATGCTCTGAGGTTTATAATTTTATGATCATCTCTTGCCTGTGGTTTTTCCATTTTGCTCGGCTTTGCTTTGGCAAGAATATTCTTAAGCCGCCTTTTCCGTTTGGGGAGTTAGTTTAATTAAAACTAAATCAAGTCCAAATGGATATCGCTGCACGATGCTGTGTCATTAGCTGGAAGTACATGAAGGAGAGCGAGGCACTGTTGTTGAGACTGGGAATCCCACTGGGGTTCTTCAGTGCTCTGT
This sequence comes from Elephantulus edwardii, assembly GCF_000299155.1. Lineage (NCBI taxonomy): Eukaryota > Metazoa > Chordata > Mammalia > Macroscelidea > Macroscelididae > Elephantulus > Elephantulus edwardii. The sequence goes on along the minus strand of NW_006399865.1, from coordinate 9,164,220 downwards.
GATGTGCACCCAGTAAGCGCTGAGCCTCAATTTGGATAGTGTCGAGATAAAAAAAAAAAAAAATCAAAGAAGTCGTGGTTTTCATTTTTTTAATTGTGATTCTAACTCAAGTTTACAGAAAAGTTGGGCTTTCATTCATTCACTGTTGTACAGATTCCTCCCTCCCCCTTCCCTTCCCCACTTTCCAAGGCACCTTTTATTCTTATGCCTAATCATATATTACAGTCGGAGAAAGATCGAACATGCAATCAAGATGCATTGATAATAATGGGTGACTGGAACGCAAAAGCTGGGAACAGAGAAGAAGAATCAGTAGTTGGAAAACATGGACTTGGTGACATAAATGAAGCAGGAGACAGAATGATTGAATTTTGTACAATCAATGACTTATTCATTGCCAATACGTTTTATAAGAAACATAAACGCAGGTTATACACATGGATTTCACCTGAAGGTATGCATAGGAATCAGATCGATTACATCTTTGGGGGAAAAAAGCTGGAGAAGCTCAATATCAGCTGTGAAAACTAGGCCAGGAGCTGATTGTGGAACAGACCACCAAGTTCTCATATGCAAGTTTAAGCTGAAGCTGAGGAAAATGAAACCGAATCCACAGGAGCCAAAATATGATTTTGAGTTTATCCCACCTGAATTTCAGAATCATCTCAGCAACAGGTTTGAGGCCTTAAACACTAATGAGCGAAGAGTTGTGGGAGAATGTCAAATGTATCATCCAGGAAGAGTGCAGACGATCATTACAAAGACAGAAGAGGAAGAAAAGAACAAAATGGATGTCAGAAGAAACTGTGAAGATTGCACTGGAGCATAGAGAAGCCAAAGCACAAGAAAGAATTCAAGATACTAAAACGCTGAACAGAAGATTCCAAAAGGCAGCACGAGATGACAAAGCAAAATATTACAATGAAATGTGCAAGGAACTAGAGTCAGAAAATCAAAACAGCCGAACTCGCTCAGCATTTCTTAAGCTCAAGGAACTGAAGAACAAATTCAAACCTCGAGTTGCTATAATCAAGGATACTTTAGGCAGAATATGAAATGATCCAAGAAGTATTAAAAGAAGATGGAAGGAATATACTGAGTCA
>NW_006399865.1:9123390-9161609 GCF_000299155.1 Elephantulus edwardii | reverse complement strand
AGAGCAGGGTTTAGGGCTGTTGTACATAGGGTCGCTGTGAGTCGCAAGCGACTCGACGGCATATAACAACAACAACAAATCACATATTCCTTTTAAGAAGTTCCAGCTAAGTCGCATTTTTCATACTCTGCTCTTTATTCAGCAGACCAAGTTGCACCTCGCCTGGGAGCTGTGCACTCTGCTCTGGAGCTTGGTGACACTCTCCAGAAAGCTTAATGATGGTTTCCGGGATGAGGGCTTTGCAAGGGTGTGTAGCACCTCCTGCCTCGGAGAATGGGAGTTTGTAGTCCAAGTCAAGGCAGGAGGTCATGATGCATGCAACTCAGTACAATCAGAGAGCTCACAGAAGGGAACCTGGTGCAGGCAGATGCGCTCTGAGAAAAATTCAGAAGCTCCTTCTTTGTGAGTCCCGTTTCCCTCTCCTCACAGGCATGCACAGCTGAACTGGGGAAGGGACAAATCAGTAACTGTCGTTAGAACAGACTGAAAGCAGTGCCATGACCTGCCTGCATTAAAGTCTTCTGAGCCTAGTGGTAAGGCGTTGCACTGCCCTTTGTGTGCAAAGCTGTTAACCGCTGGTGGGTCCTCAGTGCCAGGCTTTCATCTCGTAGTTGACTACTTAACTATTTGCACCATGCAGTGCCATGTGGCAACTCTTGGCATACTTGGGTCATCTTCATTAGATGACAGTGACAGCAACATCAAAAACTTCCCGAGTACTACTCTGTATGGATTAGGCCAGTGCTATGATCTGGGTTTGGATGATCCCTTTTTATCGTCACTCTGATCCTATGTCGTGGTGGTGGCTGCTGTTAGGCACTGCTGTGTTGTTTACATAATGACCCTATGAAGGACAGACCTGAACCCTGTCCTGTCCTGTGACAACCTCACAATGGCTGACACACTTGAACCCATTGCTGCTGTTACCTGGTTGCGGGTCTTCTTCTCCTTCACTGACCTTTTCTTTTTTAATATTTTTAATGAACATTTACAGAGATTTCCATTTATTCATTGCTGCACCTCTCTCCCCGCCCAGCCCTCCTCCCCCACCCCCTGCCGCCCCAGTTTGTTCCTCTCTTTGAAAAGTAAAAGAAACACTCCCTCCCTGGTACACAATCCCCCCGCACCCCTCCCACTGCCCCAAGTACATTCCACTATGCAACCTTAATTGTGGACTCCTGTGATAACCATAATACCCTATCATATATCGCTTTTAAAGTATTCACTCCCTCATCTGTTTCAGTGCAGTATACATAATTTATCCAGTTTTTCTCCGTCTTACCCCAACCCTGATATCAGTCCCATTTTACAGCAGTGGCACCGTGCAATATTTGTCCTTTTGCGACTGAGATATTTCACTCAGCATAATGTCCTCCGGGGCCACCCATTTTGAATAATATTGCATGAATTCCTTGTTTTTCAATGTGGCGTAGCATTCCATTGTGTGACTATACCACAGCTTCTCTATCCATTTGTTTGTTGATGGGCACCTGGGTTGTTTCCAACTCCTTGCTATTGTGAACAAAGCCGCGATAAACATGGGTATGCATATATCTGCTTGGATGACAGTTTCACTGACCTTTTCAAGTATCATGATGTTCTCTAAGCAAAGTACGTAGGGTGAAACTTTGCCATCTTTTCCTCTAAGGATAACTCTGGCTTTACCTTCTCCAAGGGCATATTTATTTGTTCTTTTGGCAGACCACTCTCCTCTAACACTATCGTTCAAAGGCATCAGTTTTTCTTCTGTCATCCTTAAGATTATTGTCCAGCTCTCAGTATTGAATAGCCCATGGACTATGAAAAAAAGAATAGAACAGGCATGTCTTGAAGAGGTGCAAGCCCCAGTGTTCCTAGGAGGCAAAAAATGACCAGATGATCCCATTGTAGAAAGTATTTGCACTGGTCAGCTGCACAGACACCCGAGTGGTTGTCAAGGGCTTGGAGGGGGAACGAAGCTTTTGCTGAAGGAGCACTGAGCTGCTTTTACTGGTGATGGAAAACTTGGGACAAGATAGGGGTGATGGTTGCAAAGCCTTGTTCTTTGTTATGTGCCTTCGAGTCTAAATGGAGTCCCAGCTGAGAGTCCAGGGGGAGTTTTCAGAGTCTGGAAATTAGCACCGCAGAAAGCTGGAACACAACTGAGTCTTGGTTTCAAACCCTTTCATGTTCTTCATTTAAATTGTTAGGACAATTCAAAGGCCTCTGTGATCCTGTCTGTGATCATGCAGTGTGAACTCCTCATTTGTCCGCCTGATCAGGGATTGCTGATTATCTAACAAGTTAGTGTGCATGGCAGGACTGTGCTTTCCAACCCTAACCCATCACAAGTGTCTCATATGCTGGGCATGTGGTCAGGATAGTTCTGTTCTTGAGGTCAGACAGAGCAAGATGCTTAACAAGTTGGATTGACAGGGTCAGTGTAACACGCACATCAGTAATCTTGGGGTGCAAGGTTGGGATCTGTTTTTTTGTAGGTTTCCTGTGAGTTGTAGTCAGCTCAAAGGCACGTAATGACAGCAACAAAAGAGGGGAAGGGTCTCTGAGGGTGATGCAAGATACTCGGTACTCAAAATGAAATACTTGCTACACTGATCTCAACTCTGTAGCACATGTACACCTTTCATCTAACCTTTCATCTGGCCTCTGTTGACAATCTAGAAGAGAAATGATAGCGAAATCTAATTTTTCTCCTGTTCTGTGATGTTTCCAAGGATTTCAAGTGGAGGAGAGAGAATCATAAATTTTTACCCATCTGTTGTTTTGATCACTCTTCATTCAAAAAGTAAGACCTTTCCCCTACTTTCAGAGAAAAGTTACTATAATTGTGTTGGGACATGACTATTGTTTTTCAATCATGTTTAAACTGCTTACCACTGACGCAAGTCTGGCCTTGATATATATAATTGCCTGAATAAAGCAGCCGCCACCAAAGGGTTGGAACTTTAAGGGAATGTGTCATTATTCTTTTTACACAAAGACAACATAAAGACCTCAGTCAGTCCCATGGACAAATTATCATTACAGTAAAATCCTTCTTATATAGGAAAATTAATTTTTTCATGTGCTGAATTTCATATGCCACTAGTCACCTGGCTAGAGCACAATATTTAAAGATAAAGTAATAAAGAGGAAAGTTTAAAGAAAAGTACCCAAGGAATATTTTAGCTCTTTCCTTGCCATGAAATTCCTGCTTTTATTACTCACTGCATAACTGAATGTCAGCTCTGACTTCTGCCTACTGGGGCTTGAGTCCAGTCCCAATTTAGGGATCTCAGAGGCTTTGATGTACCTGGCTCCTTGGCGCCATCCACCCCTGCAGGCCTCAGCCGAGGACCTCACTGTGAGGTTAGCCAGACCTCACTTCTCGGAGACTTAAAACTGCTCAGATAATTTGAGGTTGGAGGCTAAGCCACAGGTCTGAAGAGGTAGACCCATGGGGCTCTGTGAGGAACTGGGCTGTGGCGGACTTTTCAGGGCCACAGATCAGGGCTTCCAGAGAGCTGGTTCTCCTAATATTGGCGAGCCACATCTTGCACAGCAACCCTCCTATAAAGAAGAATTAAGAAGTCTTTTGGGAAACATAAGTAGTAAGGATTTGAGGGCCCAACGTCTTGATAAAATGAAAGTACAAAGAGGTGCAGATCTTATTCAGCATAATCTTAAGCATTTAACCCAGAGACAGAAGAGGAAAGGGGACAATAAATTGACTCCAGGACCCCCGAATGGGGGAAAAATCAGGTAAACATTTTAGGTTTTCAGTTGAGATGCTCCAAGAACTTGATCTTAGTAGTAGGAATGAAACAGAAAGAGACTGACTTTTACAGCTTCCAATCCACTAGACCATCATATATGGCCTAGTGGGGAAGGGATGGTTGCTTTACCAACCCCAAAGGCAGGTCGTTTGAACCCCCCAGCTGCTCAATGGGAAAAGACGGGCAGTCTCCTCCCATGAGATTTACAGTTTCAGCAAACCTGAATGGGTGGATCAGGTATGAGTCCATTTTGACTTGAGAGAACAAAACAACGAATATAAATAGACATAGCTATAGATGGGTGAACTTAGATGAGAAGATATAGCCAAATAGAAATTCTAGACCTGAAACATCTCGTAGCTGAAATAAGAGTTCAATTAAAGACTCAAATGCAGGGCGGACCCCACCAAGGAGAAGATTAGTGCTCTGCAAGATAAACCAGACAAAGCCGGCCAGAAATGGGAGTAGGCAAGTTATGAAACATGGTGAAAGGAAATGGTATTCCAATTCTTTGAATACATACTCTAGTATGAAATTCCCTACCTTAATAAAACGAAACCAACACCAACCAATGAGAGAGAAAACAAAAGGTTAGCATAGGAGTTGGAGCAGGAAGAAGGAATGGGGCTCAAGTAACATTCACAATTGAAATGGTTGAGAACTGATTACAGTCTTTAAGATTTGTTTCAGTGGCTGGCAGAGGCCAGAGAAATGGTGTGAGCAGAGTGAAAGAAGTCAGGGGAGGAGAGGAGTGAACCGAGTTCCTCCCAGTGTTTTATCTGCTTGTCTCCTGGACAAAGCCCAAGGACAAAGCCCAAAATGCAGAGAAAGGGTTTTTGTGCTCCACCTGCATTGATCCCACCCGAGGTACAGAGCTGTAAGAGTCTAGGTGGAGGATCTTTAAAGCTACTAAGGGGGAAAATGAAACATCACAACATTATGATAGGAAAAGATTGAAGTCAACAATCATGGCTCTATAATAAACACCCATGGTAACAGCAGTCAAGATTTTAAAAGATGTGTTACATTGAGAAAATCTGCAGTGAAGGAAATGAAAAAAATCTAAGAGCAATACCAGCCAACCATTGAATTTTGACTCCATATACATCCAAAGTAGAGCTATCTGTATAGACTGGGCGTTGGCACCTCTGAATGAGCTCAGACTGCCAACGTGTCGATAGCAGAGACTCCATCCATAAGGGGGAGAAGGTCAGGAGGGAATTATTAGGAAGCTCAAGTGTCCAGTTGTTTTTTTTTTTAGTTGTTCTTTGTGTTGTGTGGAGTGGTGAAGGGCTAATTTATAGTTGATTCTGATAAGTCAACAGTGCATGTTGTAAATGCCACGGTCGCCCTTAAAACAATATTATAAAGAGCTTGTATAATTAGCAAAATCATAGAGGAAAGAGAGAGAGAGTAATTAAAATATTTTATGAACTGAAGACAAGAACGATGGGGAAAAGGATCATGAAACAAGGGAGACCAATAAAAACCAAACACTAAGGTGAGAGATTTAAAACCAAGTATCTTGGTAATTATATTAAATCAAATATACTAAATATTCCAATTAGAAGAGAGACGACACAGCTTCATGGGTAAAAGTCTAGACTTGGGGAGAAGATCGTCTCGGTCCTTTGCTGATACTGCCAATGGTGGCCATCGACCAATTTTCTAACCTTTCCACAGTATAACTTCTTAGCCTGTGACAGGGACTGTGACATGACTGTTAGGAGGAATATACTGAAATAGCAAAAAAGTTCTTCAGCGTAGTGCCTGGCACATTTTAAATGATGACTATGACTTGAGCAGTGAGACAAGGGGATACAAAGATGAATACACTGAGCCAGTTACCATGAAGCTACAAGACAAAAGTGAGCTGAATTGAGAAGGATATGAGACAGCAGAAGGGGCAAGAGCTAGGGATTTTGTAGTAAGGCCCTTAGGAGGCCCACGCCAGCTGTACCTGTAAGGGGCGTGGGGTTGCCATTATGCCAATAGCGTCCACAGAGCTCTACTTGTCTTCCAAGCAGGGATGCCCCAGGTCCAGGCTTTTGAAGCCAACCTGGATAGAAGGGATCTCCCAAAGACTGCCTTCTTGCTATGACTCCTTAACTCAGTGGATCAGGGAGAAAGTCTTGAGATGAAGCAAATGTTATTTATTCATTAACTTGATGTTCACTAGGTGCCAGAGTCCCTGTGCCATGCAAAACAGTTAACATATTGGGCTGCTCACTGAAAGGTTGTTGGTTCAAGCTCACCCAGGGGTACTTTGGAAGAAAGGTCTGGCAATCTTCTTGGGGGGGGGGAAGAAAGATATTTTAAATATGATCAGTTAAGGTCATTGTCCCTTGTCACTCCTCTGCCATGCTTCCTTTCATTTCACATTTTTGTGGCCTGGCTATAGGAACGTTAAGATTTTGGGATAGAAGTGTATTTGCAGGTACTCCCCTGTCTAGTTCAGCGCCCCAATGTAGGAATGACTTCCAGGAACACTACTTCTGCCGACTATGCTGATGTACTTGACACTGTGCCTCAACATTCAGACTCAGAGACTGTAGCAAGATAAAAGTGTCTCACTTTACCTCAAAATGGGAACACGTATGTAGAGGGAGAGAAATGCAGCTTGAAATATACATAGCCATAAGCTAGTTTATGTGAAATTCTCCTGTAATTAAGCAGGTAAATCTATTGTTGTTGTGTGCTGCTGATTCCGCCACAACTCATAGCAACTCCACGAACAGTTAGAAATACACTTAACAAACATACCATACATTTTACTTTCTTTTTAGATGAAAATCAGACAAGATAGAATCTAGCAGAGTTTGCGTTTCTAAGGCACAAACCTGTAGCTGAATTACAAATAGCAAAAACATGCAATGGAGTCTGGAGATTACGGTGCGCCTGATCCAGGCCATGGTCTTTGCTAGGCATCAGAGAGCTGGACAGTGACTAAGGATGACAGAAGAATTATTGATGCCTTTGAGTTGAGCCAGAGAAGGATATTGAATATTCCATTTATTGATAGAATAAACTAGTCTGTGCTGGCGAGGCTGCTCCTTGGAGGCAAAGATTCTAAGGCTTCATCTGACATACTTTAGGCATGTTGCAAGGAGGGGCCAGTCCTTGGAGAGGGGCATCATGTGTGGGAAGGTGGAGGGACAGCACAGGAGAGGAAGACCCTGGATGAGATGGATTGACTCAGGCTAGAGCAGGGTTCAGACCTGTTGTTATGAGTTGCAAGCAACTTGATGGCACATAACAACAGGATATTACCACATTGTTGTGGCTGTAAAAGAGACAAAAGACAATGAAGCAAAAATGTTTATGGAAACTAGTTTCATGGACGCATGGTAGGATTGACTCTGAGTTCTGATGCATGATAATCTGCCATTGGGTTTCTAAGACTGTAAATCTTTATGGGAGGAGCCATCTATCTTCGGAGGGGTGAATGATGGATTCAAACCATCTGATCTTTTGGTTAGCTGTCTAACACGGTACACAATAGACCACCAAGGCTGATTAATAGTAGTTGCTATGTGTCCTCGAGTTGACTACAAAACTATGCACAATGGCTCTAAACCCTGGGTCAGTCTCACTGTGTGACACACCTCATTTCCCAATTACTGTGTCAGTCCATCTCATCGAGGTCTTCGCTTGTCCTCTTCCCCTTCCAAGCAAGACAGCTTTCTCCAAGGACTGGTCCCTTCCAGCAACATGCTCAAAGTATATAAGACGGAGTCTCAAAATCCTTGCCTCCAAGGAGGCAGTTATTAATTCCAGTTATTAACTACAAAACTTCAAAGACAAAACAAGAACTTCAAACACGAAGTCTAAGATCCCTCCTTCTATTACTAAGAGGGAAGGGAAGACATTATTTTCTCTTCTATTCTGCAAAACATATGTTTTAATTAAGGAGGAATTTATGCAAATCCTACACAGCAGGAGGATTTACAAGTGCCAAAAAATGCAAATGTAGTCGATTTTCAAAGGTTGTTATCAACAAGCACAGTTCAGAAACCCTCACCAGGAAGGATTTTCAGGGTATGGTCTGTATTTCAGGATCAGCTTCTTACTCCCTACCCCCCCACACTCATGCAATTGCCAGAAAGAATAATTAATCACCTCAAATCCCAACGTGTTAAGAGCTACAGTGTTAGAGACAAGGTCAGGGTTCTTTGCTATCCTCTCCTCGCCGACAGCATTCCTGAGAAACCCCACATTCCCCGCGCCTGTCCTCTGCCAACTCATGGAGGCTTTCTGCAGCTGTGAGATTGCCTGGCTTTGGGGAGCCACAGTGTGTTGGAAAGTGTAAGGATGGCACAAGACAGGACAGGACAGGGTTCAGATAGGTGGTTCAGAGTCCGTGTTGTGATGGTCTCTGAGAAGTTTCCAGCATCCTAGGGTGAACCAGGACTTGGAATGAGTAGAGGAAGGTTTTAGTCTAACTCCTATCACTTGTTATGCATCAGAGAGTTGGACAATGACTAAGGGGGATAGAAGGAGAATTGATGCCTTTGAGCCTTGGTGCTGGAGTATTGAGAGTACCATGGACTGCTAGGAAAACAAAGATTCATCCTGGAAAGGGTTAAACCAGGTGGCTCCTTGGAGGCAAGGATTCTCAGGCTCCGTCTAACATACTTTGGACATGTTGTAAGGAGGGACCAGTCCTTGGAGAGGGACATCATGCTTGGTAGGGTGGAGGGACAGCACAGGAGAGGAAGGCCCTCTATGAGGTGGATTGATTCAGTGACTGGGATAATTGGGATGGGAGTGTAAGAGACAGTGCAATTGGCACAGGACAGAGCGGAGTTTAGGGCTGTTGTACATAGGGTTGCTATGAGTCGCAAGCGACTCGACGGCACATAACAACAACAACAACAACTATACTGAATTTGGTGTGACAGGGTTAGGACCCATCACTTCTGTTGATCTCAGTGTTTTTATAATTTTTTCACTGCTGAAACCCCAATAGAGTGTAGTTGCTGAACTCTTACGACGTTTTAGGTGTGGTTCTAGGTTCCAGGAGTGCCTCATGTGATTAAGAAAATAGAAACATCTATAAAAAGGACCTAGCAGGGGAGATTTGGTATTGAGTGAACTAAATGTTTCAGGAAAGGAAAAATAAATCAGTTCTTCATAGAAGAGAGGGGGCTTGACCTAGGCCCTCAAAGATTGTTCGGGTCGATGGGGTAGGGAGAGAGGGAAGTCTGGTGGTACATGTGCGAGGCAATGTGAAGAGCTTGACAAGAGCAGTGTCTGCTTGAACAAGCCTTGAGACAATTTTGATAGAAAGCGAGAGCAGAAGAAGGAAGAGAGCTTGCATCAGGAGAATGGGAGGATCGGAGACTACCCAATAGAGTGTTGCGCAGTGCAGCTTTCAATACAGTAGCTCCCTGCATGTGAGCACTTGAAATGGCCTGTCTGACTGAGGAGGGGAATCATCATGGTTGTCCAGCCATCGCTTGACAATCTTTGTGCTGACCTTTTGCTTATCCAAGCATGATGTCCTTCCCCTGAGAAGTGGCCACTTCTGATTGGAAGGCACAGCTCTCCGTGTCAGGAAAGGATGAATCCCGCTTTATCTTGTAAAGTTCTTTCAGGAAATTCAGAGAGTCAGTATTTCAAGAAGTTAGGGCAACATAAAACTTTTTTGTTTCTTTAGACATTCCGAATCACAAGGCAGGGGAAACTTGTGACCAGCCTTTTTGGGTAATGGACAAGAGATGATGTTGTCGTGGAAGTGTTATAGAAGCCTGCCCTTAGGATCAATCGTCAGCCTCCTCGCTGAGAGGCCACCACACTAAAGACGGTATACTCTGACTTGAGAATTATATGCTGTCACCGTGAAATCCAGCTTTTCTGAACTACATGGACAACAACAGTTCTTTAGACTTTTCCCTTTGAAGAGCCAATTACTGAACCCCGAGGATGAGGTATCAAATAGGAAGAACCACTACATACACAAGAAATTTTCCTGTTGAATTACTCCTCCCTCTGTTTGCCTATCAGTTCACCAGTCCATCTTTCCAACCCTCCCACCTACCTATTTTCCCAATCTATTTATTTACTTAAAAAGATTAATATTTTTTGTTTATCCCAATACTGAAGGCCTAATGGACAGATAAGAAGTAAACTACATGATACATTTTTGAAAATATGCTTTCAATGAAGGAATTTTACTTTTAATTTTCAAAGAGAAGAGTGGGGAGGGGTTAGCAGGGAGAAAAATGCAACAATGAGTGAATGGAAATCCAAAATCTCTGTTAATGTTCATTAAAATTAATAAAATTAAAAAATATGCTTTCAGATGAGCCCCCCAAAAGAGGGAAAATAATGTAAATAAGATACATTCATTAGCAATACTTAATACTTGTACATAATTAATATGCACACTATACATTTTTTACCAACCATGCAACCATTTCAGGAGTTAGTTTCCTTTGGTGCTAGGCGTGTTAGGTATATGTGGAGGTGTTGTGTGTGAAAAACACAGTATTTCAGAAGGCTAAAAAAACCCTCTATATGCTATGCTGTATGTTTACAACTCTGTGATATTCTGGAAAAGGCAAAACTATACAGGACAGTATAGAGATTGGTAACGGGTAAGGACTAAGTGGACAACAGGATATTTTAGGGAAGTAAAACAATGTGGCATGGTGCTATAATGGTTGACACAGGGTATTATTATGCACTTGTTAAAATGCAGAGGACCCTAGCACTCAGTGGGAACCCTATTGTGAACTAAGGACTTAATAACAGGACAATCTGTGGATGGGTGTAAAGGAGATCTATGGGGGTAAAAAGGAGCGAGCAAAATGCTTCCAAACCTCAAGGTAAAAGATGCCAAAAGGTAATTGATGATTGCTTGCCAGATGAATGACTCAGCCAACAAGTGTCGTGTTTAGAGGAGAGGTAGGAAGTTTGAGGTAGACTAATCCAAGGTGAGGGTTTAAGGAGACCACAGCCAGATTGCACAATGGACTGGCTAACAGACAAATATCGTAAAGTAAGTGTCGACCCTTTCCTTGATCCTAATTCAGGTTCAATCATGATAGGACTTAAGCGAATGGCATTAAACTCTTAGGGCTTCATATCTGCACTTAAAAAAGTTTTTTAAAAAAATTAATTTAGTTTGTTTATTTTTCATTTCAATGAACATCTACAGAGATTTTGGAATTCCATTCATTCATTGTTGCACCCTTCTCCCCGCACAAACCCCCCCCCCCCCCCCGTTTGCTCCTCTCCTTGAAAAGCAAAAGAAAAACTCCCTCATTGGTACACAATCCCCCCGCACCTCCCCCAATCCCACCCCCAACCCCAAATATATTCCACTCTGCAACCCTCACTGCGTACTCCTGTGATAAAAATAATGCCCTAAAATATAATACTTTTAGACTATTCTCTCCCCCATAGACTTCACTGCCGTAAACATATTTCATCCAGTTTAGAGGCACTGGGAAAACAAGGTTTCTGATGCTGGAAAAAAAATTTTTTTAAGTAATTTTCATGAAAGTTTACAGAGACTTAGGGTTTCCAGTCATTCATTGTTGCACTTTTCTCCCTGCTTACCCCCTACCCCAATTCACTCTTCTCCTTGAAAAGTAAAAGAAAAACTTTCATTGTTGTGCAATCCCTTCACCATATCTTCACTTTTTATAAAGAGCTTTTAACAACTCACATCTACTCAAATACTGATTTTTAATGACAACACCAAGTATTGGGGACGCTACAGAAAACCAGGAATGCTTATGAGTTTGGGTTATCCTCTGATCACTTAGGACTCATGGCAGCCTCACATCTCTGGGAGCAGAACTGTGCTCCGGGCATGAGCTTTTCAGATACGGCTTGCCAGGCTTTTCTTCTGAAGTATCTCTGGGTGAACTCAAATGGATGTTTGACAACATTTACCAATTGAATGCCTTCTGGGACCTAGCCAAGTGTCCCTAGTGGCTCAGTGGTTAAGAGTGCGTTCTTTCCCTGGTGGTGCAGTGAGTAGAAATCATCCTCAACAGTGAAGTGAGAACAATGCAGATGCAGAGCCCAGAAAACTCAGTGAGTGAGTTGTGTGGTATCACTCTGAGCCAAAACTGATGGGACAGGAACACTTCCGTCCCCAAACGGCATGAATAAGAATGTCTCTGGCAGGTTAATATCAACCCCAAACTTGTCCAACAGAAGTAGAATGGGTGGGCACTGAAATGCACTCATGCAGTGGGCTCCTCCACAATCATCCAGCGGAACGTACTGTCAGCATGTGTGCCATTGAGGATGAACCATGCAGAAGGAAGGGTGAGCCCAGGAAGACAGGCACGAAATAAATCCATTACCATGAGATGAAAAACCTGGCCGAGGTAATCAACGATGCTAGAAGAAATCACGATGGGAGTATTCATGCAATGAATAGCTGTCAAAGGAAAAGCTCATTGTCATCCAGTCAGAACTGAGACAAAGGTGGCACTTTAGGTTTAGGGTTTTGAGAAAGCATTGTTCCTTAGTTGTGTGAGTGGAACAATTCCTCAGTCTATTAGACTGTTCAAGGTGCCAACCCAATTGTGACACATGGAGACCCTCGATCGAGTCTGCAAGGCCATAAATCTCTAAGAAGAGGATATATCCTGGCAACCTTGTACAGTCATAAAACCCTTGTAAGAATCCCATCCAAGTAACTCAATACCTGCTCTTCGTTAGCTGGCTAGCAGGACAGCCTGCCATCAGGTGATCTGTAAGCTTTTTGGAGCCTGAACAAAACCAAAACACAGTCACTCTAGATGGGAGCTGGCCTGGCAGGGACTTTCAGTAACTAAAACACGCAGGGGACCAGGCCGTGGTGAGAAAGCCCCTCGCTGCTGATGGGGAAGTGGGTGAGCCTGGAAAGCCTGGGGCAGAGTCCCGCCCTGCCTGCAGCTGCATCTTCTGGGTCCCCCACCTTTCTCAGAAGACAGTAAACACCATCTGCCCCACTGGTCGCACACTCCCCGGGACTGCAATGTCCTCTGCCCACCTGACAGCCACCCTGAGCATCAAGTGCCCTCGCCCCAGCCGTCCGAGAGCCTCAGCTGTCTGAAGAACCTGAGCCCTCAGCTAGCCGGGCTCCCCACTCCAAACTGGTCTCAGCATCTGAGGGCAAGTACAGTGACAGCAGGTAGAGGGCCTAGGGACCCGTTCCAGTTTGAGGGGGTGGGATTGACCCTATCCCAGTGCTACTTCTTTACCTCTTTGACAATCACAGGCCTTTAGACACCATAACATGACCTTTATTTGTCTCTTTCTACCAAAAGCCAGACACTTTTCTTCCCAGGGTGAACTTTCCAGAGCTCGCCTCCCTGTCTCCAGCAGCCTACCTCCCATCCAGTTCATCTCAACAGCCCTTGCTTCATTGGGCCCATTTCACCCCCACCCCTCCAAACTTTCTCCAGGTCCTAATTCCCAGAGCCTCCAGCTAGAGAAGAGAGACTGGGGAATGTGTATGAATGAGTCACAAAGGTTTCCTGATTGCTTGATTCAAACCAGGGTTTTCTCCATGACAGACACTTGCTCAGTGTTTAAAGAGTGAATAGGAACTTTGGAGAATGAATGTTTCGGCTGTGTATTCGCATGATGAAAAGCATTCCCTGTCACACGTTGTTCAGGAAGACACTGACCGGAACCTTCCTGCCCTCAAATCCGCCAAAATGCCAGAGAGAAGTACATCAATAAAAGTCTTAAAATCAGAACACAACCTTGAATGAAGCTTTCTCAAGAGAATAAAAACCCACAAAAAACAACAACAACAAGTCCATAAATACCACAACCATCCAGACAGTACTTGATTTCAATTCAGAGAGACTTAGAGAAATCAGCGCATGAAGTGTTCTGTGTCAGAGAGCCAAACACACAAAACCAGCCGCGGGAGAACCGAAGCTGCCGGAGCCCAGGGAATTTCAAAGAAATCCATCTACACATGCACGTTCTCTGGGACTTTTCCTGTTCTTGGAAAGTCCTGGGTTGGTTCTGGGAAGCAGCTCTCAGAGGTTTAGACTCTCTGGGCTGTGATTCTTATATTCACTGGTCAATGATTCTTGCAAGGAGTTAGAAGCAGAGGCTAATGCTAAAATGGTTTCCTCCCCCAAATGGCACTCCAGCCTTACAATTCTTTGCTCATCTGCCTCCTCCTCTGCTTGCCCCTCACTCACATTTCTATCATAACCCAGTATGTCAAAGTCGACAAGTAATGCCTGGCACTGAACAAGCCCGGAGAGGGACTCAGTTGTAAGTGAAGTCGTACTCTGTGTCACTGGTTCCATCTGTAACAAAGTGGGCACATCGGGCACCCCCAGAGGAGACTGTAACTTGGAGCGAGGACTTACCTGTCTGCCGAGAGCGCCGTGAGCGTGAACACAGACACCCCGACCGAGGTGAGCTGTATGAAGGGGATCAGCTTGCAGCCAACCCTGCCAAACAGCCACCTGTCGGCCAGGTACCTGCTGGCGTCCACGGGCACGCACGTTACCAGGAGCATCAGGTCGCCCAGGGCCAGGCTGGAGATGAACAGGTTTGGCACACTGCGCATGGACTTGACAGTGCAGAAGATCTTGATCAGGGTGATGTTGCCGACGAGGCCGATGAGGATGATCACGCCGTAGAGCACAGGGATGACATAGAGGATGCCCGGGTGGAGCCAGCCGTCGGGCGCGCGGAGGTCCACGCTGTGATTGGAGACGTTGCAGTGCACTGGCTGCTCCACTGCCAAGTTCAGGGGGTAGCAGTCATTGAGAGCCATCTCCCCTCGGGCTATCTGGGGGTGCCCTTGATTTGGAGATGCCGACAAGATCTGTTCGGGGCTCTTTATCTTCTACAAAAAAGGCCCCCAGTACCTACATCTTCAGAGCCCCAAAGCTATCTGACATGATTTTGAGGTTGAAGCTGCAGTGGCTTTCATATGACCAAGGCTATGCATCTCTCAGTTCAGCAAGTTGAACTACCAACAAAAAATGAGCCCCAGAAACAGGGCTGCGCATTAAACCCATCTGGTGTCAGCCCTCCCTACCTCCATCGCAGTCCACCCCTCTCGGGCTACGGTCCGCTGAGAACTTTAGGCTTGCCGTTTCCCCACAGCATTTCCTGGCTTCCCTGGCGTTTAGAACCTGAAGTTTAAAGTGGGTAGAAAAAAAACTGCACTGAGAAAGCCTCCAATCCCGTAGGCAGGATGCGCTCACGTCACTGGCATCACCAGCAAACAGCAGCTTTGCTGAGCAGAGGCGCTGTGGAGGAGAAAGGCCACTTATAGACAGAGAATGCCAGCCCCCTGCTGGCCACTTCAATCACTGCCCAGTCGCCCACGCTCCCCAGAAGGGAGACCGGAGGGGCCCTGGGCTTTGCTCACTGCAATAAGCAGCGTCTGTGGACAGCATTTAATCAGGGCTGCTAGCACTCAGCAAAGACCCTGGAAGTCTGTCTGATCTGATCCCCAAGTGTCCACATAGGGCTCCCAGCCCCATCTTCTCATTCTGGCTAATACAGTAGCAGGCACTGTTCAGGCGGCAATGATACACAGGCTGCTGGTGAATGAAATGGGTGCAGAGACATAGGTGTCTGTGTGTGATGTCTCCTGTGAACCCAGCATCTTACACCTTCAGCATCGGACAGGTGGAAAACCCGGAGCCGAACACACTCACGTTGCTGCTCTGGGATCGGCCTTAAGTCCTCCCTCTGGGGGCAAGTGAATGAACAGAATTGGAGGCCAGCTGATTCCCAGCTGTCAGAGATCAGTGGTCTTCTCCAGAAAACTGGACCTTTGCTCATTTCATCTAAGAATCCCGCTGATTGACATTCTGGCACTACTGCTTACAATTTTATAAGGAATGTTTTGCCACATATGAGAAAGTCATCTTCAACCCAGACTGGGAGGTAGAGATTTGTGTAAGAGTGACGGGATAGCGAGGCATGGGAGCTGGAGAGAAGACTTGGTGCTCCAGGAAAGGCTTCTTTGAGGAGGAGAGACTAGAATGGGTTTTAGATCCATAGCCCATAGATTGTTGTGCACCACTGAGTCAGAGCCAACCCATATTTGACTCGCCAGTGGGCTTTCAGAATCAGGAAGTTATATGGAAGGAGATTGCCCATCTTTCACCCATGGAGCAGCTGGTGGATTTGAACCATGTACTTTTCGGTTGACAGTGCAATTCCTAACAGTAAGCCTCCAGATGTTCCACAGTATAGCCTCTTAAATACATTCTGAGCTGGGTCTTAAGACTCTCAAAGCTTTAGCCCAAGAAGCCAATTAACAGGAACATATGCACCATAGTGCATAACGTGTCAGTCGGAAAGGTTGGCTGTTCAAAGCCACCAGCTTCTCCACAGGAGAAAGATGGGCAGTTTCCTCTGTAAAGGTTTCCAGCCCAAGAAACCCAGTGGTGGGTCACTGTGAGTCAGAATGAACTCGATGGAAGGGCTTTGGTTTGGGGCGTGTATACAGAATACACATGCCTGCCTTATCTCCACCAAGCTAGCCTCAGAGTTTGCTGTCATGGAAATGTGGAGTGGCAGGTTACAATGTGGAAACCCACCAGAAGCCTGGGGCTGTCAGCTCCTTGCTAGCAGCCTCAGCGTCCTATATGGGCTCAGGGCTGAAGTCCTGGCTCTTTCTAAGACTAATGAGACGTTGATCAAGTTCTTTTGTACCAAAGTAAATGATCTGTGTTAGGGCTTTGCTTGATGCATGGCATATAGTAAGTTCTCAATTAAAAAAAATTAGCTGCTATAACAATAACTACTATTATTTTTAGGATTGAGGGGGAAAGGCTGACTTTGGAAAAGGCAGGGGTGTCAAAAAAGTGATTAACTTCCAATCACCAGGCAAGGAGTCTATTCATCAGGGTAAAGCAACAATCCCTTGATCACATCGAAGACATAGACTTTTTGCAAATTATGCCCTCTTTTTCCTCAAGATACTTTCCTAAGTGTGCTATTCGACACAGCAGTGTGTAAATCACAGCACTGGGTTAAATTGATTGGGTTAGGTTGGTGAGGTTAATTAAAAAATAATAATATAGATGCATGTTATTTGCATAAAAATTGCATTCGTAGGCACTGCACAAATAGGGTGGGTAAAATAACACGAAGACACAAGGTTAGCTCTTCAGACCCCCACCCCATCCCTAGAGTGAAGCAGATCTTTTCCCTTGGTCAAGGTTAAGTGGAGCTTGCTTTTGAACAACAACAAAAATGTATTTGCAAAGAACAGAGACCTGAAGAAAGGGTTATAGGAGGAGATCAAGGTGACCAGTGGGTGGAGGTAGGCTGGTCTGAGGTTGTGAATGAACTGGTATTCTCGCTAAGAGGTTTGGCGTGAAGGTTTTTCAAACAAGACTGATGGGTGGGCTTCCCTTTTCTTTCCTTAGGCATCCCTGGGTGTTGAAGCAGCCACCTTTCTGAAACCCAACTGAGCTGTTAGTGCTTTTTTTCCAGGTAAGCGAAGTTGATGCTGACGGGTATTGATTTCTGAGGCCTGGTGTTTGCATGATTTGTTCCTTAATGTTATACAATGTGTTTATGGTATTTTAAGAGTGAAGGTATATTGTGGTTCGACACCTAATATTTCCCAGGCTCAAACATGCTTTACAGAGACGGTTAGAGAATTTTTATGTCATTTCAACTAATTAGTAACACTGATTCTTTCCGTCCTCAACATTATGTGTGAACTATTATTTCCTGGGATTAAGGATGCTTTACAAAGCCAATTAGAGAATATTTTATGTCATTTCTACTAATTAGGTATAACGATTCTTTCCATCCCTACCACACTGTGTCACCTTATAGCGGAGCACCAGACCTAGACATTTGTTTAGCATTTTGTTGAATGGCTACTGCAACATGATTCGACTTAGGAAAAATGACATGGAACAAATAGAATACAAAGCCCTTGTCCTTGGGGACTCCGGCTTCTGTAAAGAAGTCGAGCGTGACTCAGCGTCCTTTCCTGCATGTCAGGTCAGCACCATCACTTCTCCTTGGATTTGAGTCCAGAGCGTGACGCTTTCCATTCATTACAAAAGGAGGTTTTTGTGAGCCATGAATAAAGAGCAGCTGCTGAGTCGGTGGAGAGGTAGGCTGACCGGACCTAAGAACGGGACACAAAGTCTTTCCCCACGGGCTGTGCTCTGCATCGCCTAGAAGCTTGCATTGTTGGTGGTGCAATGATGCACACGCGCACACGCACACAGATGAATTAGTGGGAGTGGGAAGATGCGTAGGTGGGAACAGTATGCGTAAAGAGGAGGGGGGACGTTCTCAGTCTGTGTGACAGACACCAGGTACTCCAGTCGACCTGGAACCAAGGTTGAGAGAAATATAGATCTAATCCACTGGAGAAGACTTACTTAGTCTTTAAGGTTACAGGTGAGCCTTTAGCTTATATTGGTTCTTAAAAGAAGCAGACTGTGTATTTTTAAAAACAACCCCTGGCAATCTGAGGTTGTACACAGCCTCCAAACCAGAAAATCCACTGCCAGCAGCTAGGTTCCAGCTCATAGCAACCTTCCTTTGAATTTCTGAGGTTGAAGTTGTGCATGGTTTTATTTACTTGCTTACACAATTAGCGCCCTCGGTACTATCAGTTAGGAGATTAGGAAATGAATTACATCGAGAAAGTCTGATGTCAGAGACCTTTCCAAAGTACTAAAGAGCAATGGTGTCAGTGTAAGGACTAAAGTGTGACTGAGTCAAGGTATGGAGTTTTCTCTCACTTGCTAAGCATCTGAGAGATAGATTGCCAAAAGAAAAGAAGTCTTGGACAAAGTGCAAGCAGAGTAGAGTGCTCCTTGGAGGCAAGAACGGTGAGGTTTCATCTCACATAAGGTGGGCATGTTGTCAGGAGAGGCTTTTCCTTGGAAAGTGATGTCATGCTTGGAAAGGTGTAGGTCATCAAAAGAGAGGAAGACCCTCAAAGAGACAGACTGACACAGTAACTGCAGCATTGGGCTCAAGTGTGTCAGAGATAGGAGGATGGCACAGGCTAGGACGGGTTTCACATGTGTCATGTATAGTGTCGCTATGAGTTGGACTTGACTCAACAGCAACTAACGATAGCAATGATCTTGATGGGAGGAGACTATGCATCTTTTTCTCTCTGAGCATCTGGTGGATTAGAAATACTGACCTTTCAGCTACCAGCCTGATGCGTTATTCAGTATGCCACCAGGGCGCAAGCCTCTCCCCTAGAACTACTCAGTTTATCTCTCCTGGCATTGAACACAGGAAAGGATGTTTTCATGAGTTCCCCCAGAGCCACCAGAGCTCAGGTCTGCTGCAAGCCACTGGTGGTCACAGTGATTGGACCTGACAATACCTTTGCTTGCTTTCAGGGGAGAGACAGGGAGGGAGGCAAGGGAGACTAATACTCACACAGAGCATAGCCTTGTAATCAGCAGCAGAAGCGTCACCCAGGAGCTGAGCCGGTGCCATCATGTCAAGTTTGACTCCGAGCACTGTCGTGTGATGGAGTAAAACTGTTCATCGAGTGTGTATTTCCTGTCTGGCTTTTTCTCATTCAGGCACTGGCCAAGTTTGAGCCATCTCGTTGACAGCCTCGTCCTTAACCACTGAGCTGTTAGGCCTTCTGGGGTCTTGTTAAATAGGAAGAGTCTCAGGCCTCATCCCAGACCCATGGATAATTTGTACGTTACAAAGGTTCCCGTGGACATTGTAGCCTGAGGACACTTGTGTACACTGAGGTATGAGATGGGCTGGGATGAAGTTCAGGCACGAAATGAGACTCACTATCTCTAGGACACTCTGGTGGCTCAGTGTTGAGAGATTGTGCTGCCAGTCCAAAGGAACAGAATGTGAGTCCACCAGCTGCTCTGTGCAAGAAAGCGGGGCAGTCTCTTTCCGTGTGATTAACTGCCTTTGAAAACCCAGCGGAGAGTCAGCTACGGGCCGGTTCCCACTCAATGGTACACAACACTAACGAACAGGGAGTTCACTAGACCTACTGGTAAGGACCTGCGCTCTGCTCCAAAGGCATGTGGTTCCAATTCACCAGCTCTTCCAGGGACAAAGATGGGCATTCCTTTCCCATCTTCTGTAAACCTACACAACCCCCACCCCCCACCCCATCGCCATCATCGGGAGACACCAGGTGGTATAGTTAATATGCCTAGTGGCAAGAAGTTGCGCTGCAATCCTGAAGGCACATGGATCGAATCTACCACCTGCTCTGCGGAAGGATGGCCGTTCACTTTCCAAGCGACTAATTGCCTCTGAAAACCTGCCAGAGGAAACCCTATGGGTCGGGTCAGTTCCGACTCACAGCAAGAATTGGTCACCAAAGAGATGACAGTCAACTTAGAGGTACCTCAGAATAAAGGCCTGGTGATCCACTTGTGGTGATCACAGCCCTTCACAGCTCTCTAGGGCTCTCACACAGATGTATCGCCATGACTTAGAGTCAACTTCACAGCTACTGGGTTTCATTTTTTTCAGTGATGGCTGGGCTGGAAATTACCCCAGACTGCCCCGCAGATAAGCTATTCTCCCTATAACACAGAGTCAAGAAGTCCCTGAAGAATGCAAGGAATGCAGAAAGAGAAGCCCAAGGTAGGGATTTGTACTGGAAACAAAGCGGCTCTGGAGGCAAATGGAGTCTCACGTTAAGGACACTGAGTTCACGGCAAGTACAGGGGCATAGGAAAAAATGCTAATGGAAATGGAAGGTGAAGTTCAAAGGCAGAGAGACAAATCCTTTAGAGGACTGGCTGAGAACTAAGACATTGAATGGCAAATATTTTAAATGTATAGTAAGCGACTTGCTGAGAATCAGCTGAAGTTAGGCTTTGAAGACATGGCCATGTGGTGATGAGGGGAGAGTATTGAGTGTGATTTCAATAGTAGCTGTGTGACAGGCCTGTGGAAAAGCCGCTGGAGAGGATACAGCAGCCCTTGCTTGAGAGGAATCACAGATGTCACATTTTGGTGCTGCCGCGGGGATGAAAGAGTGGATGATTCTATCCTGATCTAGACTGCTGGGATCGATCGTTCCAGGTCCTCTTTTTCCCCCTGAGCATTCTATGATTTTTCCTGGGGTTGGAAAGCTGAGGGGAGTCTTAGGAAAGAAAAGACTCATTTCATTTTGCACCATGCAATTGGAAAAAGCAAATGTAGCTATCTAGAGAAGGCCTAGAGGGGCAGAGCAAAGAGTCTGATTTGAGGCTCAGACAGCACCAGGTATGCTGGTGTTAGGAAGTCTTGAGTCGATTATGACTCCCCTATATGTTACTGTTGTTACGTACTATCGAGTCCAGTATTACCCATAGCAATCCTATGATCAACCAATCGGAACCTTGTCCTATCCGGTGCCATCCTCACATTTTCTGACACACTAGAGCCCACTGCTACTGTCACTTTGTCACTCCTTCTGGTTCAGAGACTTACTTTCTTTACTCTCCCCCTTTCTAAGCATGTTGTCCTTAGCCAAAGAATCGCCTCTCTAGCAACAAGCCCATAGTATGCACATAGTAGATGAGAGTACCTTTGCCTGCAGGAAGCACTCTGGCTGCACTTTCTCTAAGACATACTGGTTTGTTCTTTTGACATCCCATGAGACAGTTAATACTCTTCAACAACACAGCTCAAAGGTATCAAATAACAAACGATAAGAAAAACTATTTTCTAAGATTCCCACCATTTTTCTCAAGAGCTTAAAATACATCCACGATTTCTTCATAATCCTTCCATTAAGTTGTTGTTGACTGACGTCGAGTGGAAGAAGAGCTTGCCTTGGAAGAGCTACGGCAAGATTGCTCCTTAGAAGCAAGGATGATGAGATTTCATCTCACACACACTGGGCGCGTTATCAGGGAGAGGGGGCAGTCCCTGGAGAAGGACATCATCCTTGGCTAAGTACTTGTTGATTGCTGTTGAGTTAAGCACAACTCATAGTGACCCTATGAACAAAAGGCCGAAAGCCTTTCTAGAACTAATGTCATTTAAGAGGAGGGGATTAATTCCTTCTCCCTGGCTGCTGGTTGCTCTGAATTGAGTCTTCTCACAAATAGCATGTTGCATCAGTGATAGTCTGTAACTTTAAAACTAGCATTCCAGGGAGCTCTGGTGGCCTAGTGGCAAGAAGCTGCACTGGAATCCCAGAGGGGCCCGATTCAAATCCACCAGATGCTCTGCTGGAGAAGGAGGGACAATCTCCTCCTGTGACCAGTCAGATCCGATATGACAGTATACACACACACACACACACACACACGACTAGCATTCCATGACAGTATACACATACACACACACATACACACAAGACTATTATTCCAGCCTTCGCCTTGAGCTTTCCATAGAGGAATATTCTGAGGAACGGAGACCACACTGCAACTGTAAAGTGAATGAATCACCTTGAAGGTGGATGGATACTCCAGTCCCCGACAAGCCTTCAAATGAATGGACCCCTAGCTGTCATCTTGACTGCAACCTCCACAGGTAGGCTACCGAGCCACTCTTCAATCCTTGATCTAAAGCAGTTTTGAGACAATGCATGAGGAGATTGGGGTTTGCGGTTTCAGGCCATTGTTTAGTAGCAGTAGGTAACAGCTGCTAAACAGAATGGATGGTAATAATAGTAACAGTGGAAGAAAATAAAAGGAAAACGATCAAGACAAAAAAATAAATTGAAAAGTATTAGAGAACACAGGATGTCTAAGTGTTGGTGAAACCTATGTTTTGAGATGCAAAGACAAAGAGGTAAATAAATGGATGGTCGAAAGAGATGCCGCTCAAAATCCATGTGTTCTTCATAACAAAATCTCTTATCTGGATAATGTGGCTTTTAAATATTGCAAAGGAGCTGAACTTTCCTGTTCTGCCAGCATATACCTGGCAATTAGACAATTATCTAATTTCCTCATTTGTTCAAGAAACGTGCACAATTTGATGAACGTTATTTGTCACTGAGCTGTGGTTTCTCCAACGAGAAAGCACAGGGATGTTTTCTCCTTGCCTTTGCCCCATGATACTCGGAATCCTACCCGGTGATGTCTACAGCACCTGACAATGACCCTTTGCTCGACTCTGTGGTATTGCTTTGTGCTACTCTGCATTCGGAAACCCATCCCTGTGCTATTTTAGCCTCCAATAACAGCTGTCTGATAAGAACACATATTGGAGGGATGGTCCCTTTGCTAACCTTTTTACACTGAGAAGACTTGAGGCTTGCTGACAACCTCAAAATCTCAAAACTCATACTGAGTTGGAATCAATTCATTTGTGACCCTCCAATGGGCTTTCAAGAGCTGTAAATCGCAGAGGATCTTTCTTACATCGTCCAACCACCAGAAAGGCCCCACCTTTACGTGAGCAGACAAACCCTTCCAACCACTAAAGCCACCAGTACTTAACAAAGAATGACTATAGCCTTCAATACGGCTTATAACTCTACACACAGAAAGGAAAATTACAACAGAACCGATAAGCATTAGCATGCTATTTAGAGAAAAGACAGAATATTTATTTTACTTGGATCCATAATGCATACCCATGGTAGAAGCAGAAGCAAACCCTAGTCTCGAGTCAGGACCACCCCTTTGAGGACCCTCCAGCAGTTTTTCAGAGGCTGGAAATTGCAGGAGAGGAGCGAGATTGCCTGTCTTGCTCCCATGGACTCCAACCATTGCTTTTGCATTGGCAACCTGGCTCCTTCCCGCTAAAGCCACGAGCGCCCCCTTGACATGAAGAAGGGACATTTTAGTTAGAAGAAGCCAGTGTCGGGAAAAGGAGGTCATGCTTGGAAAAGTGGAGAGTCAGCAACAAAGAGCAAGACCTTCAACAAGGTGGACTGACAGAGATTGTGAGGGGAGGGGCCCGATCTGGCTGGGCTTCGTTCTTTCGTACGTAGGCTTGCTATGAATCAGACTTACCGGAATGGCACCCAAAACCAGCAATAACTTAAACACTCAGGGAACTGCTATCCCTGGATGGAGGGTGCTTCTGGCGCCAGTCCATGAGACCTGATGGCCCTGGCACAGGACTGAATTTTTTTTTTATCCATAGGGTTTCCGCTGGCCTTTCTTCCTTATCCACCTTTATTTGGAAGTTCCTCTGAAACCTACTGATGATGGAAGCAGCATGCAAGCATCCACTGAGGGATGGTGCACAAGGCAGGGGGCGGCAGTGGCAGGAGCTGAACCTAGGTCGCTTGCATGGAAGGCAAGAATTCTGCCACTGAACTACCAAGACCAGAGAAGGTTCTAGGTCCTGTAAACATGGAAACCAGCCTCCCTTTATTTTCTGAAGTCTGCTTCGATGACTGTCTCACATCCACTCAAATCCCAATACAAAACCATCTCCTGAGAAAGTCGACCTTTTCTCTGCTCAGTAAGGGGGCAGAGATGCTAAATGCTGCTGTAACCAGAGCGAATCTCCAGTCCTCCCATTTTGCCCAGCCTCTTTGGCCTTTCAGTAACATACCATGCTTTTCTCTAACGAAGAGGCTAGGAAGTGGCTTTCCCATGGATTTCTCTCCAGACGCTGCGATGGCACTTCAAATTCAGAGTGGTTCCATGGGAACTTACATTCACCATAAAAAACTCTTCTTTTTACAGCTTCAAGGAGGCTCACCTTAAATTAACTCCAAGTCGTGTCTGAAATATATATCCCTTGTCGGCTTCTTCAAGTCAAATACTCTTGAATCGGAACAGCAGACAGACACATAGGGAATTTCTCATTGGCCCACACTGCAGGTCCCATGTGTCCGAACATGAGAGAACTGGGTCAGCATCTTTTCCAGATGGCTTATTAAGGTCATGCCTTTGATAAAGTCACCTGTAAGGGCTCTGTGCTTGCATTTCTTCTCCTATAAAATGGATTGACATGCTACTGTGGTATCAAGACGGACACGAGGAAACTGCCCATCTCTCTCCCAAGGAGCTCCTGGGGGATCCCAAGCACCTGCTTTTGGGTTGGCAGCACAACTCCTTACCACTAAGCCACCAGTGGCAATGGCAGTGTCCACTGTTTGGTTAATAATGCCAAGCAAGAAATGACACACCTACCTTTAGCCTGGAATTCCGGGGTGCTGTACTGAGGTAACCTGGGGTTGCTGTGATGCTGAACCTCGTGCCATTGGGGGTCTCAAATGCCATAACGGCTGCCCACGGTGGACAGTGTTTGGTGGAGCTCCCAGCTGAAGACAGGTTGGGAAACAGGAGCGGCATCCACTTCCTAAACCACATGCCTCTGGAAACTTCGTGAACTTGGAGAAATGACGGTAGTTATAGAAAAGCTTCAGGCCTTTTGTTCATAGAGTTGCTATGAGTCGTGCTTGACTTGATGGCTATCAACAACAACAAGGATACCTTCTTCTTCCTAAGGAGCTTGCCACCATTCTGGCCATGCCCGCCTGCACTCCCTCACCTCCAATTGTGTCCCTCCGTCAAGCCTGATGAGAGCAATGACTCTCACTTGATGTGAGCTGCGATTGGATTCCCATGGACATCTGGATAGTCAGCCTAGGAAAATGCCTCTTCTGGGCACCGAGGAAATGAACCCGTTTGCTCTTTTTACTGCCCTCTCATCCATCACCCTCACTGATTCCTCCCCGTGGCCGTATTAGTGTGTTTTCCATTCTGCTTGAGTCCTGCAGATGTGAACAAAGTGAGATTAATTTTTAGACCAGACCCCCTGTGTAAGACAGAGCATGCGCCAACAGCACGCTCTGTCCTGCGTGTCAGAGAAGCCAGTAAACACTTTGCCTACAGCCCTATTTCCCTCTACGATTATGTAGGGTCAAATGCTTCTCCTAGACTCTTAGAGAAATCCTAGCACAAGGAATCTTCCCTTTCCTTACCGTCTAAAATCTACCTCTGGCATTTACATTTCTTTTTCCTTCCCTTTCCTTTATGTTGATAGTTAGTCCTTTCTACAGAAATGGAATATATCACTTTCAGTTAGGGGCCATGCAGTCAACTACAATTTCGAGAACCTATAAACAGCAGATTGAATGTGGCTGAATTGTGTGCCATTCTCATGATCTCCGCCATGCTCAAGGCCATTGTTACAGTCGTTATGTGAACCCATCTCATGGAGAATCTTAGTCTCTCCTGATAACATCCCAAAGGCTGTGAGACAATGTTTCCCCATCCGTACCTCGAAGGAGCTTGTTCTTTCAGCAGTCCATGATATATTCAATACCCTTCAGCAGGACCACACATGAATGGCCTCCGGACTTCTATAGTCTTCCCTTTTTATTGTCCAACTTCCACATGCAGAAGAAGCAACTCGAGTTTTAATCTTTAAACTGACATCCTTGCTTTGGTACTTTGGAGGTTTTTGCTGGTAAGCAGACTTTCCCAAAGGTAACCCATCTTCTGGCGACTTCCTTACTGGTCCCGTGGGTGTTGATTATGAATCCGGCTAAAATCAAATCGTTGACCTGATGTTACCTATTGGTCGAGTGGGGAGGATTTGTGTATTTCTGCTGTTGCTATGTAATCCGTGGGGAATGCTTTGTCGTTGAAATTCTGCTGAGAAGTTTTTCAACTCTTCCTCACTGGCACATAATGAAGGTTGTTGATGCGTCTTCCTCCAATCCTGATGCTACAATCTTAATCTAGTCCAATTTATCAAATGATTTGCTCAGCATACAGATTGAACAAGTAGGGAGAATGGGTTTGACCTTTCCTGGTTTTAAATGCTATAATGTTTCCTTCTTCTGTTCTGACAACTGCCTGTTGACCTATGTAGAGATTTCACATGAGCCCAATTAAGTGTTCTGGGATTTGCATTCTTCTCAATGTTAGCCATAACTTGTTATCACACACACACAGCAATGCCCAAATCACTGTCATTGCGTAGATGAGTGAAGACCTCCAGCACTGATTGTTTGTTGCAGCGCCTCAGTTGTTAATTGTGTCAATTCCTGTAGCCTTCTATTTAGCTAATGATGTCGTCAGTGCAGTTTAGACTTCTTCCTTCAGTACCACTTGTCTAGGATCATTCTAATACAAATCCTTTTCTAGGGCAGAGTGATTCTGTGGATTCCTTACGTCTGCTTTTAAGGCCTTCAATCATTGCTTTGTCTCTAAAATCCTTCAGTATTACAAGTGCAGGACTTGCTCTTCTCTTCTTTCAGAATGAGAAATGTCAAGCGTGGTAATTGCTTCTGGGTTTCTAACTCCAGGTTCTTGCAAGGTGTTTTCACTTTAGCTACTCTTTGTTTAGAAGCATGTTTCAAAGTCTCCTCTGACATCCTTTTTTTGCCCTTTCTGTCGTTTTCGGATCTTTGGCTGTCTTCATGTTTTGTAGCTCTGCCCACAACTCACCTCATCGTTCTTGATAATGGCCTATACATCTAAGTGGGTTATATTCAAGGTCATATTTTGACTCTTTGTGGATTTCTTTTCAATTTCTCCTGTTGCAACTTGAGCTTAGATATGAGAAACTGATGGACTGATTGTACTAATAATGCGCTTCTCCAACAGCTCTGACCAGCGATGGAGTTGATCTGATTCCTATGGAATCTATCTGGTGAGGTCCATGTGTATGGGAACAGGATTGCTGTGTACTGTTGAGTCGAAACCGACTCATAGCTGATCCTCCAGTAGGTTTTCAGAGGCAGTTAATCACACATGAGGAAGCTGCCCATCTATCTCCAGCCTTCAACCACTTGCCTTTGAGATTACAGTGCAATATTTTACCACTAGGCCACCAGAGCTCCTTAGGAATAAGATAATGTTGACATACTGTGAAAACACACCATCGATACCACTGAAAAAGAGACATGGCTACGTGGAAAATTTTTTTTTTAAAGAATGAGAAAGGGTCAAGTAAGGTTTATGTCTTTTTCCTCAGCAGTGGCACCTATATTTTTTTGTTGCGGCTGTGGGTTTTTGACAGAAGCCTGCCGGTTCCAGACATGACAGGAGTGCAGCTCGGCTTCCTCTTTCATCCAACTTTAGTAAATACTCTTATGGACTACCAACTAAAAGGTTGCTAGTTTGAGTACACCCTGAGGCATGTTGGAAAAAAGGTCCTGGCAATGTTCTCCTAAAAGGTCACAGCTTTGAAAAGCTTCCCTCTGTCAAGTTTTTCTCAGCACTCACTCTTGGTAGGTCTCTTGAGTCCAAATCGACTCAAAGGCAAGGGGTTTGGATTCTACTTCCCCAGCTGTGAGGCTATGGCCATTGCATATGTGCAGGGACCCACTGCTCCTCCCTCTGTACACAGGCCTCCTGATGAGGCCGCTGGCAATGTAGTCTGGCTCTTGGGCAGTTTAGACCTTTGGCGTCAATTACTGGTACAAATTCCCTTGATCAAAGAGTGTGAGGAGCACCTTTGAGAAGAGATTTGCTGGCTGGCCAGAAGTGAGGCTGCCTTTAGAGGGGCCTCTTCGTGTCTGCAGCAAAGAAAAGTCTGCTTGCAGAGCTTAAAAAAAAATCAAAGAACTTAAAATGATTAAGTGAGTCGGTTACAGCAGATGCCTGCGTTGATGGGCCGCTGTAACATTTTGTTTGAGACTCTGGGACTGCAGAGGTCAGGGAAGAAGACCGCAATTAACCATTTAAGGAAACTTTTAACAGCAACCCCCCCCCCCCACATCCTGTGGAGGTAAAAAACACAGCAGACAAGGAATGAACAGAGGCATTTTTACTAGGTAATCTGTACCCTGGGGCGGGGAGGAATCCCAAACAGGCTTTTGACTCTTTCCCTGAAACCATGACATAAATGCTAACCTAAGTCCAAAAAAAGTCAGTCCACAGTGAGTCAAGCAAGTCTAGCGGATGGAGCAGTTCTGTCCCCTTGGGTCTACACGGAGGCAAGCGTTATGTACGCAGAAAGATTACATCACAGGGTTGTCAAGTCCACACGGCGCATAGCAACCTGAGGAACAAGGGATCTGACCCTCGCCCTATCCAGTCTCAGGGTCATTGTCTCCAATATAATTGAGCCCACCGGCACACTTGATCAATCCATTTTATGGAGGCTCGTCCTCTCTTTCCCTGACCCCTCCACCCTTCCGAGCGTAATGTCTCTCTCCAAGCACTGGCCCCTCTGGACACCATGTGTAAGGACTGTGGGGCAAAGTTTCACTATCCTTGCCTCTGCAGAACAATTAAAGTTGCTAAGATTTAACAATCCTCTGAGATTGTTAGGTGAGTACGGTCATTGGTTCCATTTGAGAGATGAAGAAACTGAGGAACAGAATGGTTAAATGTAACCCGTGTGTGCTAAAGCCAAGGTGCGCCCTGGGGTGCTGGTAACTCAAAAAAGCAAAGCCTCTCTGGCAGTTCAAACTCACCTGCTCCTGGAGAGAAAGGGGGGGGGAAATCCCAGGTGATTTGCAACCTCCTGCAAACTTGCTGGACGTTATCTTATGTTGTTGTTAGGTGCTGTCTAAGTATGACTCATAGCAACCCTGAGAATAAAAGCTCTGAATCCTGTCCTATCTTGTACCATCCTTACAATTCCTGAAACACGAGCCCTCCAGCTGCACCCCTCTCCAACACGTATCTTTGCTTTCTTGGCCCAAAGGTGTCAATTCTTCGTCATCCTTATTCATTGTCCAGCTCTCAGTTGCATAGCAAGTGATCAGAAAGACTATTGTTTGGACAAACAATGGGCAGGCATGTTTTCGATATACCTACCCTTGTATTTGAGTCGGTTTGGGAGCTCAGTCTAGGCCTGTGTACACCTTGTTTCTAAGTGCCATCAAGTCAGCTCTGAGTCATGGCAATCCTGTGTCCAACAGAACACTGACCGACCCTTGTACTCTTCTCACAATCTCTGCCGCTCGTAAGGCCTAGGATGTGCAATTTTTTTTTTCAAATACGTCTTGTTTTCTGTCTCTGCCTGCCTGGCCTTAGCCCATTTGGCAGTCAGAACAGAGAGCACTGGGTGATCCAAGACTATGAAGACAGGTATGTATTGTTATAATTGAGTAGATTCTGACAGGAACTTCAGTTGTAAGCTTGTGAAGAGTTTCTGCTGTGTGGGGCTTTTCAGTATCCCATGTGGTGTGTTAGGGGCTATAAAAATGCAAATTTCATTTCCTTTCATTTAGAAGGGAAATGAGGCACACTAAGTGGACATGCGTACAAGTCTGGAATTACAGGGAGGGTGGATCTCTTCTGTCAGCAGGACCAAAACGACACTCCATGTTCAAGTGCACCTTTGTAGAAGTCTTAGTGTGTAAAAAGGACGGGAACATTTGGACTGAAACAGAAACAAGGCAAATGCTCTGTTCCATTTCATTGTTTTCTCTTGCTCAGCAGCCCTAAGGAAGAATTTACCACGTTGGTTCACTCAGGCGATTTCCACATTCGAGGCTACCACTGGGCTCAAATGATACTCTTTTTTTTTACCTAAGCCTAGTAATTCATTCTGTGAGAGACAAATTGCTATGCAACCATTGCAGAGAGACTTTCTGTTGCTCAGCCAACAAAGAACAACTTAGCATCTTGGTTTCATGAACCTCAGAGAACACAAAAGGAATATAGAACTCTCACATTTATGTATGCATATATACTCATAATAATTATATATCATTTTTCCCATTTTAACTTAGTTCTATTTTCTGAATTTTTCACTTGAGAGTAGTAGTTCTTTTAGCTTTCCATACGTACACATATATTATACTGACAATTCATCTCATCCGAGGTTGTCCTGGTCTGGCAAGGGAATTAATAGAAAAACTATAGAACATTTATTCAATGGAATACAATGCAGCACTGAAAAATACTGAAATAATAAAACATTACAAGACATGGGGGAGCCTTGAGGACACCATGCTGAGTAAAACATCTCAGTCCCAAAAGGAAAAATACTGCAAACACCACTGTTATAAAATAGGACAGACATATTGGAGGGGGAGGGAATGAGGAAAAAATGGATAGATAATGAACTCTATATTGATCAGATGAGGGGAAGAACTGTCCAAATGGGATATATGATTATGCATTATATGTATGACACCAACCTGGAACAAGGAGGGTCCATTGTGAGGTGGGCTAAGAGACGGGGAGGGGACAAAGGGATTAAAGTTTGGTGATGTATAAAAAAAATAAAATGAATGTACAAAAAAATATAATATCCCAACATCAATTTAATTTTTGATAGATGATGAAACGATTTGATAAAGAGGTTGATTTAGATAGTTAACTGTGAGAAAGAAGGCTTATTAGTGAGTAGGAGGAATTTTTTTTAATTCATTATATGATTGGGATATTAGAGTTCTAATAAGGCATAGAATCGTAAAAGTATTGCTAATTGAATGTAACCTCTGGATAATTTATGCCTAGGAAGGATTAAACATTGGAAAAATTGGTTTTAAAGCTACTAGAATATTAATTCATTCATCCACTTACTCAACTATGCACAACTTCATCCATCTCTCTATCTTTTATTCATGGCTCAAGCATCCATCTTTCTACTCAGCCATACATCTGCCCATTCACTCATGCATTCCACTGATGAACCCAAGGCAGTAGATGTTTCTGTTAATATATACATGACAAAAAAAAAAGTCTTAAAACTATGGACTATTCCCATGGAGAAAAGAACAAACAAAAGCAAACCAACACCCACCATTAGATGAATCTTCTAAGCAAATTTACTGAGTACAAAAGCAGCAGAAAACCTGTATAATGGAAGAGAAAGAAATGTCTTGGATAGAGAGGTCAGAGTTTATTTTGAAATCATGACGGATGTTGTAAAATTCCACTGCCATTCCGACTCATGGGAACTCATCTTCTCAAAGATGCCGTGCCAACAAGGGTAAAGTCCAAACTGTGCACTACATAAGCTGAGCAGTTTGCATAGTGTCTCACAGAGGTCTCGTGTGACTGGGTTTCCTTCCCTAAATTACAGCAATCCCAGTCCAGAAAGCAAAGTCATTTTTCAAGGAGATCAAAAGGAAATTGTTAAGTTTATTTGGAGAGAAAAGAGAACACCTCCCCCCATCCCCCGCAAAAGCAAAGCACTTCTTAAAAACAAAAATGAAGCAAGAATCATGGCACTCCTTGACCTCGAACGCTGGATACATAGTGGAAGTAACCAGAACAGCATGGCACTCGTACAAATGAGAGGCACATAGACCAATGGAACACAATTGAGAACCCAGAAATAGACTCAGCTATCTATGGTTATTTGAAAGTCAACCTATCAAATGGGGAAATGACCACCTTTTCAAGAAACTGTGCTGGCAAAACTGGACTGCAGAAAGCTGACACGGGATCCACATCTATACAACATTTTGCAATTGTGTTAAGACCTGGAAAGACTTCACAGAGGGCAACAGACACATGAAGAAATGCTCAAAATCACTGGCAATAAGAGAGATACAAATAAAACCCACAATGAAATACCATATCTCACTCCAGGAATAGTGGCAAAGCTTACACACAGTTGGTGGGATTGTAAAATGGTACAACCACTGTGGAAGGCAGTTTGGTGCTTCCTTAAGAAGCTGAACACCGAAATTCCATATGACTCAGCTATTCCACTGCTTGGCATTATACCCCAAGAAAATGAGAACTGAGGCACAAATGGATTCCATCAATGTACACCATTGATCATAGCAGCGTTATTCCCCATCGCAAGAACATGGAAACAGACAAAAGTCCAACCACAATCAAATGGATTGAGAAAGTATGGTACGTTCACATGATGGAATACCATGCAGCACTCAGGAGCAATGATTTTGTAAATTACTACCTAACTGGAGAGCATTATGCTAAATGAACTCAGTCCCATAAGGACAAATACTGTATAAGACTATTATTGTAAAATGAGTATGAGGATCGAAAGCGGGCAAGAGGGAGCAGAGGGGTGAGGATGGACAGGAGGGGGAGTGTTAATCATAGGGTCGCACAATTTAATGGGTGGGCAAATTGACTGTATAGCTATAGTAACTAGATAATCTCAGGATCTCTTGTGGCTTTACTTTCTTGTCTTTTCTAAAATAGACTCATGATCTATTTGCAACTGAATTTCCCTTTCCCTTTTCTTGTACTTGCAAAGTACATTGATATTATGGGGGATAAGGAAGCAGAGGATGAAGGACTGACTGTAATTCTCTCTTTAACAACAAAGGATTACCTCGCAGGGACATCTCTTTCACTTCTCAGTTCCATGTGGATGTTGCTCAAAGAGTCTTTGAAGGCTCTCCCATGCCGGGGTTCTTTCTTCCCATCTCGGGCCGTCCTATTCCAAAGGGGTTTTGATGGAGCTGATTGTGTCAGCATGGCCACGATCATCTGTTGGAGGAAATGTAAATTCTCCCCTGGTCGATGCTGAGGAGGCAGGTTTAGAAAGGAGTCTGTAAAAATATGAACGGCCTCATTTGAAGATTCCTCAGGGGTGTGGCCTGCATTGACAGTCTGGCTGGACTCTGGTAAAAATGTTACAAAGTTTGCGTGTGATCCTGTATCTGGCTATCTGGTTCCTGCCCTCCAGGCCTGACCTGTGGTTGATGACACTTGTGCCTTTAGACTCTTTCTCCAGATTTGGCCACCTGCTACCTTTCCTCACTGATAACCTTTCTACACCTCAGCCTCTGTAGCCTTCAAGGCCTGAGATCCTGCCTGCCACTGACCACTCGTACTTCCCAGAAGCTGCTCTCTTAACGTCTGACCCATTACCCTGGGCTTGCCAGCCTCTACCAGCACGAGTCATTGGAAAAAGCTACATTGGTTTTGCTTCTTGAGAGAAGCTAACCCAAGATAGGCTTGCACTGTTGCCAATTTTTTTTCCCTGCCCAGACACTGTTAGTCTTGCCCAAATATTTTCTTAACTCAGTGTTGTGATTTGTTTTACAATGTTCTGTATGAGTTCACTAGTGTGTAGATCGCAAAACACAGTACACTAGAAAAAAGAGAAACATTAGGAATTCCAAAGTGGCTCTGGCCCAAGGCTCTAAGGACATTGCTGTTCAGGGCCATGGCCATCTCAAGGCTTTGGCAAGAAGATTTGGGGGTGACCTTTAAAGAGACTCTGAGGTTCTTTGTAAGGCACCCAAGTTACCTGCATTGTAAGGAACTAAGGCTTCATACCAATGTCTATGCGAGGGAAACATCTTGGAGGCCCACAAATGACCTCACAAGGTTGCAATCAGTCCCTGGTCTTCCATCTCTCTAGTTTTTTTTTCCCCTGATGTGAACTGTTTTCCCAGCTAGAAGTGGTCAGGCGAGCGGGTCGAATTTGGCCTTACTGTATTGTCCCAGGGATGCTTCCAGGGCCACGAAGTCAGTTCTGCTTTGGAAGGAGTGTTGATGGAAGATCCAGCGTGCAGTCAGACCTTCTCTATCTGTCTGTTTCCAAGCACCACCCCCCCCACCCGCTATCCCCCAGTCAATCTGCTTTATAATCACTCCTCCTTGGCCTGTGAGCACTCTGAGTATGTCAGATACCACGTTACGGGTTTATTATCTTAGTGCCTTCCACATATGCAGGGAAGATGCCAGTGGAAAGGAGACTTGTCAGGGTTTAGCGGTAAAGCCCTCTAAGCTCTGCGTTGTCAATACAACACTATTGAATTCCTATCCTCATTCGTTTTCTACTTGCCTTTAAAATCCCTATTGTATTTTCCCTAAAATTCACAGTATTGCCCAGGTAGAGCTGTTTCCAGTGGTTGGTAGGAAGTTCTCACTGAAGTATCGGTTGTCAGGTGGTCTAGCGAGGTGAGAATGTGGGGTGTGTCCTTGGCTGCACACATTTCTTCTGCTCATTGGCTTTTAGCTGCCCATCTGCAATTTGCTCTGTTGCTTGAATAACTCTACTTGGCTTAATCGGATGATACTTGGCTGACAATGCAAAGCAGTGTTTATATGACATATGCAAGGATTTGTAAGGGGAATGCATTTAACCTTCCAGAACAAGGCCAAGGGTTAAATGCAGGGTTTCTCAATATAGGCACTGTTGGATTTTGATGCCTGATCATTTTTGTTGTGGTGGCGGTCCTGGGTCAAGGGTGTTTAGAAAGAAACAACTAAATTTGACAACCAAAAACTAGCTCAAGGTATATGCTGAATGCAGGGGAGGCGAGGTGAGAAACAATAGTTTAAGCTGTAGAATCCGTGTTGAAAGGATGCTTGAAGCTGTCTGTGTAAAAATGTGTGTTAGGAACTGTGGGCACCAACAGCCCAGACGGATCCCTGTGATCACGCCTTGTGGTCCTCATACCCCTATGTCGCCCTCCCCACAATGAGGAGAGCTGAGTAACCAGTAGATTTCTGTGCACCTAACAGAATGGCTTCACAAGCTGGGGCAAAACACATGGACACGACTCAGCAGTTTTGTGAGGGTGCCATCTTGGAAAGTCTCTAAGAAACTATTGTCACATGTTCTAGTACCTGTAAATGATCGAAATGACCACGGCCCTGGATGCCAGCTTGATTGGAACCTCATGATGGAGTCGTGAACTAGAGCCATTGAGAAACCCACTCTTCCGTTCCCAAGACATCAGAATAATTTGTCACTTGTTATTGCTTATTATTCTATCCAGCCTCTGAGTTTTGGACAGCCAGCAATAGCACCATAGAGGACTTCTGATAAATATCAACTTTTTTGAGTGAACATTCTTTGGGTTGCTTTTAATTTTTTGGGTTGGGTTTTTTTTTTTGCTTTTAAGTTTTTTACAACAGATTTTTCTTTGCGCCAACTAAAGAAATATTTAGAGATCAGAGTCCTATGGATGCTAGAATAGGTGATAAAAGGAGGGAGAGAGAGAGAGAGAAAAACGGAGAGAACAGAATTTGGCAGGAAGCAATAGGAGACTCCATGAAATAGTTTTATGGAGAGGCGTAATCCCGGAACCACTGTGACTAAATATTTGTCTTTGTAATTTATGTGACTTTACATACAAATTGAGCTCTACCTCAACTCTTGTTTCAGGTTATTACAATTGTGCTCTGCTGGAGAAGCATGGCCTTTAGGATAGCAGCCCACCAATGGCAATGAAGACTGAAGAAGAATCGCTGACTCTGAAATGTGGTGCTGGTGAAGAGTACTGAACATATGGACTTCCTTGTGGTGGAAAAGCAACCAGGGTGCAGACGAAGTTTCAGGGACGGTAAAACTTGGTCTTACAAATGTTGAGCATGTTATTGTCAAAGGAAAAGAGCCTCTTCGTGAGTCAACAACCATGGTGATTCCTTCCTCATCAGAGACACAGTCTATAGAACTGAAGCACCAACCACAAGGTTTTGGATGACTGGTCTATAGCTTGGTAAGACAGGATTGTCTTCTACTTCTGGGTTATCTCCATGGCATCATGTAGTTTGGATTGCGGCTCTGTTAGATATGGACACACCAGTGCTTGGGGTATCAGAGGTGGGGAACAAAAAGCCTCAGAACCCCAAAACGCAAAATAACAAATATTCTTTCTCATTCAAGTATCTGAGGGAGAAAGAGTTTGGTTGCTATGGGCTAAGCTTGGTTCCATTTAAGTTCCAATCCACACCCAGCTCCTTTCAATTAGATCAGCAGAGTACCCAAGGAAAGATCTCGTCTTCCCATGGAGCCTGGGGTAGTGAGGGAAAGGAATGAAAGTGTTTCATTAAAGTCTATAAACAAAAGGGTTTTTGGTGTTTTGGTTGGTTGGTGTTTTGTTTTGGGTTTTTGTTTTTTGTGGGTTTTTTTGTTTTGTTTTGTTTTTTTACTGTTCTAATCTACTTAATACGCTTCCCTAATACAGATAAACAGAAACATGATTTAAGTTTTGTAATTACCATGTAGGCTGTGTTTAGGGGTTCCTATCATTATGTACCTGCATAAAAGTAAAGACTCCTATCCGGCAATCTTAGGTAAAAGGACTATTTTTGTTAGTGACTACTGAAAATTCTCTTCTAATGTGAGTTCTTAAAAGACTCCCTGTGCTGTCAAGTCAATTGTGACTTATACGACTGTGTCTGGTGGCCTAGGTAAGAAGATGCTCTGCAACCCTGAAGGCACGTGGTTCAGACACCCCCTCCCCCCAACTGTTCTGCACGATGGGCAACCTCCACTTGTGTGATCAAACTACGTCCATAAGGCCGCTGGAGGGTTAGCTGTGGATCGGTTCTGATTGAACAGTACACACCACCACAATAGGGGAAATGGCCGGCACACACATTTGATGGTTACAAATGGAAGAGAACCTTGGGGAAAAGCAGACCATTCTTATCACTGGATAAAATGCAAGCTGAACAGGCTGCAATGGAACTACCAGTTGACGGAGAATCAGGAAGAAAGACCTGGCTTTCGACTCCGATGTGTCACGGGAACGTCAGCGGACTGGGCCGTAGTGAGGCATACAGGGTATCACTGTCACGCAGAGTATGAAGGTAATGAGCAGAACAGGGTCACACAGACACTGCCCACAGGTTGGGGGAATTTAGAAGGAACATAGTTGTTTGTATCAGATTTCCAGGGCTGTCTTTTTAAAAAGATTTTATGAACCTGGCTTCTGCCTTCACCATGACCATGGGATGTTGTGCAATCTATGTGGCCTCTCATAATGCAGACCATTCACTTCTGAAAAATCATAGGGGGGAAAATGGGTGAGATAAGGGACACCTGACTCAATTCAGGGTCGGCTCTAAGCTCGACTGTTTCCACCTGTGGGGAGAAGCAATGGAAGAAATAAGCCCCTAAAAAAAGGAAACAACTCATGTGAAACCTGGATGGCAGCCTGGACAAGGAGGTCGGAGACAGAGCCGCCCGTCTTTGGGGGCGGTAGAAGTCTCTGTGTCTCTCCTTCTCTCTCTCTCTCTCTCTCTGTGTGTGTGTGTTCGTTCTTACTCTGTCTGCATCTCTCTCTCCATGCCTGTCGTCTCTGTGTCTCTCTCTGTGCCCGTCTCTCTCTCTCTCTCTGTGCCTGTTTGTCTGTGTATCTGTGTCTCTCTCTCTCTCTGCTCTGGTGTGTTTTCTTACTCTCTCTCCATGCCTGTCTCCTCTCTCTCTCTGTGCCTGTCGTCTCTGTGTCTGTCTCTCCCTGTCTCCTCTCTCTGTCTCTCTCTGTGTCTGTCTGCATCTCTCTGTGCCTGTCGTCTCTGTCTCTCTCTGTGTCTGTCTGCATCTCTCTCTCTCTGTGCCTGTCTCTTCTCTCTCTGTGTCTCTGTCTCTCTCTCTCTCTCTGTTTGTCTGTGTATCTGCGTCTCTCTCTCTCTGTTTTGGTGTGTGTGTGTTCTTACTCTGTCTGCATCTCTCTCTCCATGCCTGTCGTCTCTGTGTCTGTCTCTGTGCCCGTCTCTCTCTCTCTCTCTGTGTCTGTCTCTTCTCTCTGTGTGTCTCTGTCTCTCTCTCTGTGCCTGTTTGTCTGTGTATCTGCGTCTCTCTCTCTCTCTCTCTGCTCTGGTGTGTGTGTGTTTAGTCTCTGTGCCTGTCTCTGTCTGTCTGCATCTCTCTCTCTGTGCCTGTCGTCTCTGTGTCTCTCTGTGTCTGTCTGCATCTCTCTCTCTCTGTGCCTCTCTCTCTCTCTCTCTGTGTCTCTGTCTGCGTCTCCTGTGTGTCTGTCTGTGT
>NW_006399865.1:9023338-9123290 GCF_000299155.1 Elephantulus edwardii | reverse complement strand
GATGAGAACATGCAAGCCGTGTGGGCTCAGTTGTACAATTCCCATCTTCCACAGGGACCTGCTTTTTTAAAAAAACAACCACAAAAGACAGCAGCTTTGCAGGTTCTTTCTGTGATTCTTTGCGATGTATGTGGCCTCTCATGATGTTGATCATTCGCTTCTGTAAAATAGTAGAGGAAAGATGGCAGAAAATGAACGGGGGGGGGGAATGGTGAGATAAGGGACACCTGACTCAAGTTACGCTTTATGCTCAAGTGACTATTTCCACCTGTGGGGGGGGAAAAAAAAGCCCAACTAAAGAAATAAGCTCCTAAAAAAAAGGCAGATACTCATGTGAAGCCTGGATGGCAGCCTGGACAAGGAGCCATGCTGCCAATATCCAGGGTACGCGGTTCGAGGTCGGAGTCAGGGAAAACCGCCCCGATCATTGGGGGGGGCGCAGGGCGTACTTCTTGTGCGCGTTCTGTCTCTCTGCGTACTGTCGTTCGCGTGTGTGTGTGTGTTCTCTCTCTCTGTGCCTGTCTCCCCTCTCTCTCTGTTTGTCTGTGTATCTGCGTCTCTCTCTGCTCTGCCTGTCCCTCTCTGTCTGTCCAAAGCATTGATAGCATACATACAGTGACTTTTCAGTTTTTGAGATGTGCATGGAAGGGAGGAGGGGAAGCACAGGAGAGGAAGACCCTCGATGAGATGAATTGACTCAGTGACTGGGTTAAATGGAGGTAGGTGTGTCAGAGACAATAAGGTTGGCACAGGACAGAACAGGCTTCAGGGATGTTGTACATAGGGTCGCTAGGAGTTTCAAGCGACTCATCAGCACACAATCACAACAACTCTTAAGAGTCTAGTAATCCTAATCCAGGGCACCAGGGTAGAGGAGGACTGAGTCCTTCAGCATCTGTCAGCTCAATGTTCCTTATATGTCTTGGACTTACCTTGTATCAGGAACAGAGGCTCGGGAACAAGCAAGAAATACATGCCATTCCTGGCCAATAGCAGTAGTAGTACTAAGAATCCTCCCACCACATCTCTACTCACTTGCTCTGTCCTTTTCTTCCCCATGAGATAAAAACAATTATGAGGTTAGGATTAGCGAAATTTGAGAAACTCCCCTGCCTTACCTCAGATCAGGCCTATGATAGGATTAAGAACGGTACATTCCATCCTTGATGCCCTCACCCCTACATGGCTGACAAGACCAAGGAAGATGAGGACAAAACATACACATCTGATCATTATATGCATGTATTTTGGGTGGGGACACAGTTCAACCCCAGGCATTAGGTAAATATTCTCCTCTATCAAATGAAAAGGTAATCAGACCGGCTCTTCTCTGCGTTAGATGTTCTAACCCTCGGGATCAAAGCCTTTAGTGACTCAAGCAAACCTCTCAAGCTGTCACCTCTGTCCACCCTCAAATCCTCCTGGGTAGAGCTCAGGCCTGTTCATTTTTTATGTCTTTTACTGTCTTAACACAAGTCATGCAGGCCTCATATTTGTGGAGCAGGATTCTTTTCTAGCAAATATAAAACTTCCCCCATCTGCCAAATGTTAATATGAAAGATTTTCATAACAAACATTTTGCTCTTACTTCTCCGTGGGGAATATACACAGGGCTTGTCCTAACCATGAGTTATGACTACCATGGCTGTATCATTCCTCTTCCAACCTGAAGCAGCTCTGAGAGGCTATTAATAAAGATATTAATAATGATACCAGGATGATAGAGAGGTGTGAACTGGGAAGTATGGTCCTCTTGTCAGATCGAACATTTGGAATACAGTTCTCCACTAACTAGATGTGTGTGGCTGGTAGACAGTTTTTGTGTACTACTTATAATAGGTCCCCTCAGGAATCTGTCAACTTTGAAGTTAAAACAAAGCGAGTCCCTCTCATGCATTTTGAATAGTTTTTTAATCTTTCTCTCATTCTTGCAAAGCCCAACGCTAACCTTTCCCACTGTGATTATGTACTAGACTAGCTGTTTTTTTCCAAGCCAAGGAAAAAGCCATTTTGGTACTGGTGAATCATTAATAAAATATTAATGTTGTATTTGCTTCACAAATTTGTCATGAAAAAGAGGCTCTGGAAAATGACTAAAAAAAATCTAGCACCGACAAAACAACTCAATGATCTGAAAAAGAATAGGATCACTTACTTCAGTGAAGAAGTGGGACATGATTGTCAAATGAGCCAGTGCTTTTTGATGCTTCTTGAGGGCATCAGAGAGGATTTGTTTTCCCGGACTCTATATTTCAAAACACTTGGAACCAGGCGTCAAGAGTCAGACTTCAAGCTCGGGCAAACCCATGTTTATACTCATGTACATTCGTCTACAAAGTCTTCCTTGAGCCTCCAAAGGAAAGTTATTGAGAAGATGGGAAGCAAAGACTAGAGCTTTAATTGCTGGGTACAGTGATATTAGGGAACAGCTGAGGAGGACACACCTATGGTGCCTGCTTCTTAAAGTCAAGAGCAGGGTCCTACGCAGCCACAGAAGAAGAGAAAATGGGGCCCGATTCATATTAACACCCATGAGTTCTCCTGGGTCTCTGCTTGTAGTTTAGGGAACTGCATTCTTTTCTGAGAGAAGTTGAAGGTTCAAACTCACCCACAGATAACCCTCCCAAAGGAACTTGTAGTCCTGGGCCTGCCCTTCTGCTTCTGAAAGCTCTGTGCATGAGACAACATCAACAAGAAGGAAACCAAGGACAACAGTGGAACCTTCATGTTTCACGGAGGAACAAGACATCAGCAAGGATACAATTACCAAGGCACAGACGTAACGCACATTCAAATGCACATTGTTGTTAGTGTTATGTGCAGTCGAGTTGGAAATAACTCACAATTGCCTTTCCAGTGCATTATCAGATGCTATCACTCACACATTTAGAGAAGATCGTGAAGTTTTCTCCCAAGGAACAATGAGTAGACTTGAACAGCTTGCCTGTGAATTAGCAGCACAAATCCTTACAATAAAGGCCACCAGAGCAGCCTTTATAAATATGTAATACAATGGTATCTACCATATTTTACTCATTCTTTTTTGTGCTTGAAAGACTCGGAGACACCCACCCCACCACACCCCCAGTAACACAAGCACACACACACACTCACACCCCTCTATAATTTCCTATATAATTGTCAATTTTCTAAAGAAAGCAAATCCAAAAAAAGAAAGAAAGAAAGGAAGGAAGGAAGGAAGAAAGAAAAGAAAGAAAATCCCATCCCTTCTGCCTAATAGTTGTGCTTTTTTGGTAAGTTTTTTTCCCACCCACCACCCCCACGAGTTTCTAGAAAACGAGTGCAGTAGGAGCCACCAGGGCTCCGAGAGAGTAAACTGTACTAGTCAGTTTGCAGCAGTCAGTGGAAACCCTGTGGGCAGCTCTGCGGGCTGCTCCAGGGATCCTTGCATAAAGGGGTGACTTCAGGCCAGTGGGTTTGTTTTATTTTGGAATTTTTATGTCTGGAGGTTGTTGTAAGAATTAAATCAAGCAATAGAGGAAAATACTTAGTCCAGCCCCTGGCATAGAGTAAGCATGGAAATATATGGCCAATTAGCAGCCTTTCTTGCAAAATGCCTGTTAAGTCAAATCAGGAGCGATATTTTGTGTGACACTGTCTCCCATACATTTCATGTAGGTCCATAATATTTTGTGTAAGTCTGCCACTTTTTATTCCAAGATCCCCT
This sequence comes from Elephantulus edwardii, assembly GCF_000299155.1. Taxonomy (NCBI): domain Eukaryota; kingdom Metazoa; phylum Chordata; class Mammalia; order Macroscelidea; family Macroscelididae; genus Elephantulus; species Elephantulus edwardii. Next base: position 9,119,602 of record NW_006399865.1, on the reverse strand, counting down.
ATCATAAGCAAGGAAATGAGCAAATTACTGCTTTCATTCTGATGGTGTCTCCCTAGCCAAGACACACTTGATGTCGCCATTGTAGAAACAAGGGCTTATTATTCATTGTAAGGCACTCGAACAAAATGTTTGCCTAGCATGCCCAGGTTTCCCCACAGGCTCTTCCGTAATCTCCCTATAGCTGTACGTTGCTGTAAGATGATTTACAGCTAATCCGAAATCAAAAGTCCCCTCAAAGGTTATCAGTGCCCCCGGCGTCTCATAATCCTATGTTTTCCGGTAACTCTTCTGGAGAACTTGGACTCCTTGATTTCCCTATGGTTACATCCAGGGGAGAAGTTTGTGATGAAATAGGATGAAATCTGAAGGGCCTACAGGTGCAGGTGGGAGGCTCATACTTGGTTGGTCAGGATGTGAAACGGTTCGTTACTTGGAAAGACTCTTGTCCAAGTTAAAAGGAACCCTAGGCAAGAGATCCTGAATAAGGAAAGCACTTCAGAGAAATAAAAAAGAAGTGGGAGGCAGAGCACTCAGGGACCTCAAAACCTACGAAACAGTGGTAGTACCCGAAACAGCACGGTGCTGGTACAATGACTAGCACATAGACCAATGGGACAGAAAGGAGTACCCAGAACTGAATCCAAGCCTATCAAATGGGGAAATGACAACCTCTTCAACAAATGGTGCTGCCAAATCTGGGCTGCTACCTACAGAAAGCTGCAACAGGATCCACATCTCACACCATACTAAAAAAAATCAACTCAAGGTGGATTAGACACCTGGGAGTAAAGCCCCAAACCATAAAGTTCCTAGGAGACAAACTAGGATCAAGTCTGGATGGAATAGTCTACAGTACAAAGATATTTCCAAATACAGCCAGAAATGCAGAATATGTAGAGGATAAATTAGAAGAATGGGACCTTGGAACATGCCTAAGCAGTTTCACCTTGACCTTGATCTAGACCTCGGCATCAACCTTGGAGCTTTGCCCAGGCAGTTTGTCCTAGACCTTTGGCCTTGACCTTGATCTAGACCTTGGCCTTGAGCTTGGAACTGACCTAGGCAGTTTGGCCTTGGCCTTGATCACCAGCCCAGGTAGTTTGACCTTGACCTTGGCCTCTAATCTCTAAGTAATCTGGACTTGGCCTACCCCTAGGGGCTCAATCTATGTTGTTTGGAAATGGCAGAGACCTTGACCTTTGGACCAGGGCTTGGCCTTTTGGCTTGACCTGGAAAGTTTGGCTTAGGACGTAGACTAGGCCTATGGCCAGGACTAGGAACTAATTACTTCTTACCTCTGTGAGGCAACGAATCCTGTGTGGTCTTTCGAAAATCACTTTCTCTCAGCTTCCAGTTCCCCATGTGAAGAGAGCTCTCCAGGATCTTTTCCAGTAATCCCTTCACTCTTTTTCCCCAACCTGCTACAAATGTCCGTCATATATATTTTGGGGTTTCTAACGTTGAATACATAGCCCGGTATCCCTTGAACTACTTGGAAATCTACTAAATATTTCCTTACTCTGTACAGTAACTAAAATCAGACTAAAATCCTAGAATCGAATTAGACTCCTAGAATAAAGAGGCTCAGACCCTTTAAGAAAGAACTAAACTACCACAAAAATAACTTCTCAAAAAAAATCATTGTGATAATCTCTTTCCAAAAGATCGATTGTTGTTGTTGTTAAGTGCCGTCGAGTCGCAGGTGACTCATAATGACCCTATGAAGAAGACTCCTCAACACTTGAAAGATTGACTACTCAATGAATAAATGGAAGTAATTACTTTGCATTTATTACTGGATACTGGCTCTCAATTGACAATAATTCCAGGAGACCTAAAATGTCACTGGAATCCACCAGATTGGGGTCATGTGAAAATATTCCCCAGAAGCTGTACTCATGTTATACTAGAGACTAGACAACATCATGCTGAGGACAGATACTACAAATACAACTTAAGACCATTGCCATGGAAACAAAAAGATGATTGAGCAAAACATGTATAAATGTTCAAGGCAGAAAAGGGACAAGGGTAAAAAAACACTAGTGTTGTAGAGGTGAAATATCACAGTCACAAAAGGACAAATACTGCATAGTGCCAGTGTTGTAAATCGGGACTGACATCAGGGTTGGGGGAAATCTAAGAAAAGGGGATAAATAATGTATACTGCATTGAATCAGATGGGGGAGAGAAATGTATGAAAAGAATATATGAGTAGGTATCATTTTCATGACAGGAGTCCAGAATGAGAGCTGCATGGTTGACTGCACTGGGGGAGGGGAGAGGGGGGCAGGATTATATAATAATGAAAGTATTTTTATTTACTTTTCAAAGAGAAAAACCACCTGGTGGGAGGGGTGGACAGGGAGGAAAATGTACAACAATGAATGAATGGAGATCCAAAGTCTTTATAAACTTTCATTAAAAATTTAATAAAATCTAAAAAATAAACAAACCCTAAACATAGAAATTCCACATGACCCAGCTATTCCATTGCTTGGAATATACTCCAAGAAAATGAGAACTGAGGCTCAAACGAAGACTTGTACACTGATGTCCATAGTAGTGTTACTCACCATCACAAGAACATAGAAACAGCTCAGATGTCCAAACACTAACAAATGGATTGAGAAGTTATGGTACATTCATCCAATGGAATACTACGCAGCACGCAGGAGCACTGATTTTGTAAATTACTACCTAATTTGGGAGGGACTGGAGAGCATTATGCTGACTGAAATCAGTCTCACAAGGGCAAATAGTGTATAAAACCATTATTATATAATGATGGGGAGGTGGAAGCAGAGGGGTGAGGATAGGTGTTGTGGGGGTCGTTTATTAATCATAGGATTGTAGAATTCAATTGGGGAGGGGGTGAAGGAAATTAGAAAGACCTTGTGTGGAAAACACAAGCAGAAACACTAGCAAAAAATGATGTGTAATTTCCTAGGTAAAAAGAGATCACTTAATCTTATTACAAAGAATTCTAGAAGGAAAATATATACAATTTTGTAGGTTGTAACTGTTAAATACCAGGTGCTGCTTGCCTTTTGTTAACCATCGATTTGTGTTTCCTGTTCTTCTCACAGTTACCCAATGTGAGTGTTTTCTTGCCATATTCATTCTCACGATGTTATAAATACCACAGCTATTTAGAGAGTGGGCTCTTTGTTTTTGAGTATCATGCACTTGATGCAACACGAACACACCGTTTTACCTAGTCCTGCCAAATAGTCATTTGATCCCTTTTGCAACAAAGACATACAGATGTACGCTAGTGGATTCTTACAGGTGTGGACATCGGAGGAATGGAGCACCTGTTGTCTTTGTAAAAAAAAGAAAAATGGTCCGTAGAACTCTTACACACAGATCCTTAGATTTATTAGAGTCGACCCATTGGTTCTGAATTTGACATGGAGAATCCTTCCTTCAACATTTTTTAAAAATTTCCAAATGACACCGATGTGTGTTCAACCTGAACTTGGTTGGAGGTGTTCATTTTTAAAGTAGTGACACTGTTCAATTAAAGTAAAATATGGGGAGCAATTAAAACAACTATTCTGCCTCTTCCTTGGCCTAAGGGGAAAATATTTATTAGAAGACGTAGTAAAATGTGACGCAAGGTGGAGAGCATGATGTTGAGTGCAATGACTCAGTCACAAAAGCATAAATACTGCATAAAATTAACTATTATAAAAATAGGAGAACTGAGCAAGATGTGTACAAATGTTCAAAACGAGAAGGGAAGAAGGGGGTGGGGAAAGGGGGAGGGAAGAATCACTAGTATAGCAGAAGTTAGTGGGCAGATATGGGGGAGAAGGAACAGGGGTGAACCCAAAGATGACTTAAAAAGCATAGATAAATGGTAATTATATATTTTTTTTAAAAAAAACCCACTGTATATAAATGAGCGGGTAAAACACAATGTACGTGAGTGAAGCACAATGTATGTGAATTTTTTCATGCAGCTTTGACTTTGGGTTAGTGGCACAATTTACTACAGCATAAGCTCCCTTATGTAATAGTACAAATATCAAAACAACTAGCAAGCATGGTGTGCTCGCTAGGTCTCACAGGAGAGAGACTTGCTACAGGCTATCTTTGAATATAACTTTGCATTTACCATACATATAAAAAGGGGGAAATGAAACAGTCTCATTGATCTTGATCCTATGTAATATCAAATACCCGTGAGCCTTAATTTTTAATCCTCAAGTATACATAGAGATAACTTATAGATAAAAACAGATTTATCATAGTGTCTCATGGCGTTCCATGACTAAAAGGAAGAGAATCACACATTTACATATGATGTGGCCCAAGACAAACATGGCTTCCTCCGAATTTTGCTTTTAGCAAGGTATTCATCACATGCATTCTAAAAAAAAAAACAAAAAAAAAACACATAAAAAATTTTAAAAAAATCTACATCATTACATGTGTCTCTATTTCCTCATTTTCTAGTGAATATTTTAGTGTACTGGGGAAAATTAAGAAAAGAACTTTGCAAACTAAAAACACTGGCAGTTTAAACCACCAAAATAGGTACCCAAACAGTCATTAGTCATTATGTTTGAAATGCTTGAGATTCATATGAACTCGGTGAAGATCCGACACAAAAATATGATAATCATGCAGACAACAGACCCAAACTTACGTTGCATCACAGACACCCCAGGGTGCAACTCAGGGCTCGTAGGACTGAGAAGCCGAGGACAGATGATGTGCTACATTAAAAATGAGCGCATCTTGCTTGCCAGAAGTAGAGTCTATTTCTATGTACCCTTGGGACCTGGGTTGGTTTAACAAAAGAATGTGGCGGAAATGATGGTTAAGCCAATTGTAGATATTAGCCTCTAAGAAGTCTAGAAGCTTCTGCTTCTCCCTTGAAGAAACCAGCTGCCATGTAAGAAGAGTAACTACACTGAGCTGAAAATGCCGTCATCATGCCAAGTCACATGAGGAGGAATCAAAGGGAAGAACAACATTGGAAAAAGTAACCCCCAAAATACTGTAGCACTTGATAGGTCATTGAAGATAGGTGAGGGAAGAATTCTCTCACCACCAATGCCACAGCCACCACCACCACCAAAGTCCCAAACACCGCTGCCTCATACTCATAACCATCCTCCACTGAGGACAAGTAGCTCTGAGAAACACTGTCCAGCGAAAAACCCTTCCTGCATTTCAATTCATAAACTAATGAGCACAAGAAAATGATGATCTTAACCCCGACGCGTTCGAGAGCTTTGCCAAAACAAGTGAATAAATGAAGAGATGAATCATTTTCTCTGATTGAAACTGCAGCTCAAAAATCATTTTGAAAATGAGGAAAATTGAAGCACAAATTGGATTATTCTTTGTGTCACCCTGTAGACTATTAAATGAATCATCTTTTTGATGCATCGGGCAAATCTACGGCAAGAAAACCCTTCTTTGTGTATTAAAAAGTAAAGGTGTCCCTTTGAAGACTTAAGAGGCACTGGCGCTAAAGCATGACATTTTCAAAACCCTTATATGATGCACAGGCTGGAAAATAAATTAAGAAGACTGAAGGATAACTGAGTCCTTTGAATTCTGATATTGTCAAAAAATACTGAATATATCTTTAGTCATGGATGATGCAAGTCAGGCTGGTGTTTGATGAGAACTAAGGGATTCTATGAGTAACAGCCCACTCAAAGGGGCTTAACAACAGAAAGAAATGCCAGAAAACTCAACAATTCTTTCTTGGGAAAGGTACACACAGAGCAATGAAGGAGAAGGAGACTTTTTTTTTTTTTCTGAGGAGGGGCCAGTTCTCGAGAGACAATGCCTTTGTAGAAGGGCAGAAAAAGAAAGAAAGAAGAAAAAAAAAAAAAGGAACACTGTCTCTGAGACAGATTGACCAAGAGGTGGCAGCAGTGGGTTCAAACCCAGCCAGGACCGTGAGAAAGGCCCCAGCCATCATTCTCTTGGACACTGGGTTGCTATGAGGTGGGAGGGCACCTAACAATATAACTTGAATAGCAGGAAAACGATTCACCTTTTTAGATAAACTTGGACTTGTTTTTCTTTCTCCTTTCTCTCAGTTGCCAACAAGTCAGAACCAAATTGCAGCTGATTCTCCATTGTATTTCTGAACCCCCAGAGGTGAGACCTCTGGAGTACTTCATGAGCACTTCCATCTGCCTGTACTATTCTAACTGAATTATTGGACAGAGTAGGTTTTAGCCCTTAGCACAGAACATGACAGAAAGGCACTATTCTGCTGGGGACATCACTTAACAGTATTCCAGGTGACAAAAGAGCATCCTCAAGAGACCATATCAGAGTGACATTTTGAAGAAAATACATACAAAATAATCTATTGCACGTCGGGACACTGCCAATGATCAGACATAAAGGAAAGGCGAAAGATCCAGTGTGAAAGGCAATGTATACAAACTCTTAAGTAAACCAGTAGAAAATAAAAATTTTACAAATGAAAATAAAAATGATGGAAAGGAGAAGGTCGATCCTGAATTACTTCATTTCAGTTTGCTAGAGTTAACAAAAATCACTGATTTTTCTTTTTAAAACAGTAGTACTTGAGCAGTGAACATGTGTCTTAAGTCTGGAGACTTGTGAAAGAAAACCAGGGCCCTGCACTGAGGAACAACAGCCATCCACAGGGGCAGGTGAACAACGACAAGATATGACACCAGTAAGCTGTGTACTGGAAGTGTAGGTCAAGTGAAGGAAAGCCTGATAGAACACAAGAGTTCAGCAAATAAGGCCAAGGGGGAGAGAAGGGCCAGGAGAGATCATAAAAGGGTGAGCCACATAATGGTTTCCAATGAGCAGCTGGTTTTATCTATAGAAAAATGGTGACTTCTTTCAGTGTACCTAATAGATCGTACTAGCTAAGACATAGCATGAGCAGGGAGAATGGTGGAAAGATAGATTCATTTCAGATTCAGAAGCAAAAACAAAACACAGCCTTCTTAAATGGCAAGGTAAATGCCATGGCTTTTTCAAACTGGAAGAGATATTAAGTCTGCTAAAAAGAATGTTGTTGTTGTTGATTGCCTTTGAGTCGAGCACGACTCATAGTGACCCTATCAAAAAAAAAAAAGGCCTGAAGCCCCTCTACGACGATCGACCTTTATCAAAGTTCATAGGGTTTCTGGAGGCATATTATTTAGGAAGTGGACGCCACTCGTGTTTCAAAGCTAAAAAGAATAGTGATAGAACATTTTCATCCTAAAATGGCCACCCTTTCATTGTAGCAAACATGAAAGAAAAACAATCTCTGCTCTGCAGAGATACCCTGAAATTCTTATGGGTGAAACAATACAAGATCTTGAATTTGCTTCAAAATAATACAGAATCTTTGGGAAGGAGGAAAGCGTAGAGAAGAAGCAAGATTGGCGGTCATTTGATATGTTATTGAAGGTGGGCCAGGGTATGTGAGAGCTCTTTACAGCTTTTGTTGCTTTCAAACTTTTTTACTATTAAAAAATACACAAAAATCCAGAAAGAAAAAAAAATGAAAAGAGGGAGGCCAACAGATGATCCTGGTTGCCATGTGGAGAAATTTCGCATATGCAGGAGGGTATAGGTTAGAATAGAAACTGACATGGGGCCGGGCAAGGTCAAGAAACCACACTGTAGTAACATCTAGAAATGAAGCAAGCTGGAATGAAAGGATTCACTGGAAATTGACATGCAAATAACATAGACCAGAATCTCGATCAGGATGGTAAACCCGTGATTACCAAAAACTCAGGAAGCGGTGACCGGCCAAGTAACACTCTAGAGCTAACAAGAGGAGAAGGTGGCTTAAAGAAAATGAACAAGACTTCATTAAATGAGGACAGAGGGCATTTACACCAGAGAATACTTGGTGCAATGGTACGTGGGGGAAATGAGCATAATTTTTTTGAAGGTGATCTAGTATTATGAAAGGGATGCCTAAAGCTGAGGCTAGAGATGTACACCGGGGCTAGATAAAGAACTACAGAAGTTCTGTGACTTAACTGAGACTTTACCTACTTGAAATGCAGTGCTTTTCAATGGTTATGTCCGGAAATGTCATGGTAACATTATACGTTGGGATGATTTATGTAGCAAACAGTATTAAGGGTAAATTTGGCACAGGGAGATTGCTTCCAGGATATTTGTGATCTGGACATGAGAATCCACACAAATGACTTTGCAATGAAATACAGATAGACATGCCTCCAATACTCTTTGCTTTCTGCAAAGATCCATTTGATGAGGAGACAGGGAATCCCAGAACACATGACTATGCTCAAACAAAAGCAATGTTTGGACCAGGAAGCAGTCCTCAGAACAGAGCAAGGAAATACTGCATGACTCAAAATCAGGAAAGGAGTGCATCAGGGATGCATCCTGTCTCTGTACATTTTCAGTCTAGGTGCAGAACAGATAATTTGGGAGGCTGGGATTTATGAGAAGGAATGTGGCTTCAGGACTGGAGGAAGACTCAACAACAACTTACATTTAGCAGATGACACAACCCTGCTTACTGAAATGGAAAAGGACCAGAGGCATTTACTGCGGAAGGTCAAAGGCTGCAATATGGATTGGAGCACAACATCAAGAAAACAAAGATTATCGTCATTGGGTCAGTTAGTAGCACCATGATAGATGGAAATGAGGTTGAGGTTGTTAACAGCTTCAGCTTGCTCGGCTGCACAGTAAATACTCTTGGCACCAGCAGTCAGGAAATCAAAAGAAATTGCACTGGGAAAATCTACTGTCAGGGACCTCTCCAAAGTAGTGAGAAGCAATGATGTCAGTCTAGAGACTAAGGTACACCTGATCCAGGATGACAGAAGAAGAATTGCTGCTTTTGAGTTGTAGTGCTGGAGAAGAGACAACAATTAGGTCTTTATTAGAGAGGGTGAAACCAAGTTTCTCCTTGGAGGCTAGGATTTTGAAGCTTTGTCTCACATACTTTGGGCACGTGGCCTGGAGGAACTGATCCTTGGAGAAGGACATCATGCTTGGAAGGGTGAGGGACAGCACAAGAAAGGAAGACCTGGGGTAAGATGGACTGATGCATTGATTGAGGCAATGGGGGTTGGCATGTAAGAATCAGTGAGACTGGCTCAGGACAGGGCATGTTTCAGAGCTGTTGTACATAGGGTCGTTATGAGTCTCAGGCAACCTGATGCACGTAACACCACCACACAGGACACTACTGTAAATTTAGAGGAGGGCATGGAATCAAGAAATGGCATTGGAATAAGCTGGAGCAATCTTGCCAGTTCTTGGTTCCAACAATGGATAAACTAGTATGATAACAAAAACAGTGAAACACAAAATAAATAAATGGGGCCTGATAAATACGGAAACTTTTGTTCATTTAAATACTTCACCAAGAAACTGACAGAATACCTTCCTACAACTAACTAACAAGAATCTGATAACAAAAATGTACGTAAAAAAAAGAAAAAAATTCATAAAATCCAACATAATGCAACTAATTACCTACCCAGTATAAAATGGGCAAACATCTTGAATAGATACTTTACAAAGAGGTCAATGGAAAAATGATAAGTCCCCCAGAGATATGCAAACAAAACCAGTTAGATACCCTTAAACTCTCATTAGGATGGCTACAATTTTTTAAAAAAGCAAAACCAATAAAAACCCCCATTTATCAAAACAACAAAAAACAACCCTACTAAATAGGAAATGTGGATAAGATTATGGGGAAATTGAAACCCTAGTCTATTGCTCCCACTGCTGATCTGTCAGACTGTTGGCTGTGTTGGATTTAAAATACCTGCACGATCACTCGTGGTAGACAGGCCCCAGCGGAGCCTGCAGAGTTTGAAAAGTGGTGTTGGCACATACGCCATGGTGGAAATATGCCATGGGCTGCCAAAAGAATAAACCAATCTCTTTGTGAAGAAATGTAGCCAGAGTGTCCTTTCGAAGAAAGAAAAGCAAGGCTTCATGTCACATACTTTTAGGCATGTTGTCAGGAGCACTCAGTCCCCAAAGAATGACAGCATGCTTGGTCACGTAGAGCGTCGACAAAAGCATGAGTGACTCAGCGAAAGGGATGAGCCGACAAAGAGCTCCCACATAGCCATGTATGTGAGGTGGGTGCAGTCGTTGGCTCGGCTTCCTTTTATTGCCATTCTAAGTCAATAGCAATGTGAGGGCACCAGGTAAAAAGAATATCCATTGCTGGGGGAAACATAAAATGGCACCACAGCTCTGAAAATGTGGCAGTTCCTCAGAAAACTTAAGAGCAGCACTAGGTAAGTAAGGCATCTTTTAAACTGATACAATGTGGTGGATAGGGAAGTCAATAAACTTTAACAGAAAGGTTAGCATGTTGTCAAATATGAGCTCAAACTATAAAAATCAGTAAGAGTGTCAAGACAACAATAAAATGAAAACAAAATAAAAACAAAAAAAACCCCAAACAAACTCTGAAGTATATGTAATTAAGAATTATGGGCAGGAATGAAAAGCTCTCTGCTTTGAAATGGAATGGCGAAATATTAAAATTCCTTCTACAATCCATCACTACATTAAATGCAATTTCACATAAAATTCCAGTTCAGTGTTGATTGGAAATCAATTAATATTTTTGAAAAGTTAATGTGAAAAGCAAGAGGCCCATGAATAATCCAGTCAACTTCAATAGAAAGATTAAATGAAAGCAGATTACAAAAATGTCGTGATGAAAATGAAGAGGTGTAAAAAAAAAACCAACAACAACAAAAAAAAACACCAAGCACCTGAAAAGGGATCAAGGGATAGAAAAGAGAGCTTGGAGACAGACTCACGAATCTACAAGAACGCAAAAGAATAAAAATTCATGAGAACAGTTCTAAAATTAAGACTCTGCGAGTTGAAGAAAAGTTGTATAAATAAGACTATACTGAGAAAAGATGGCTCACTAATGGAGAAAATTAAAATCTTACCTAATTAATAACTTACCTATTAAAATCAATATCTTACCTAATACACATACAAATAGTACTTAGCAAATATGGAAATATTATTAAATCATATACTTAATTAATGAAAATTTAAGAGGATACCTTTGTGAATTAGGAGCATAGTACTTACATAACACTCTAAAAGCAAAAACCATAAGGCACCACAATATAATTAATTAAATTATATCTCAATTAAAGCTATCTGCTCCATGAGGGAAAAGCCATGAACAACATCACTGGTGCTGAATGGAGAAAGTACAGTGTTGAAACATTAAGTAGAAATGAACACTTCACGTTTTCAAGCAACTTATAAACATGTGTTGGAAAAGCTCAATTAATAAGCAATTTGTAAAAATGCATTAGAAAAAGCTCTATGATGAGTAGTTATATGTACAGACCATTTGCACAGAGCAAAATTCGAAGGATGAATAAAGAAAAAGAGGTAAACTCATTAGTAATTCAAGAAATGCAATAGCTATAGACTACGGTCTGGCAGTTGATCACTTGGGCATACTAAGGAAGCTGGATGCAGCCCAGGGAAGGCTGGAATGTACACACGACAGGAGTTCTCACACATTTCTGGTAGGATAGCCTAGCAAACCCATTTTTTAACATTAGGGCAGAATTTGACTCAATTATACAGTTACAGATAACATTTCAGAGATCTGGAATCCTAGAACACTTAACTGTTCTAATGTGGACCCTAGAAAAAGAAACTGCTGTCTGAATAGAACAAGGGTGTAATATCAAGACTATGTATAAGGTCTGAGCAACGGTGTCTCTCTGGAGACGAAGGTGCGCCTGATACAGGCCATGGTCTTTGCAATCACTTGTTATGCATCAGAGAGTTGAACAAGGACTAGGGAGGATAGAAGGAGAATTGATGCCTTTGAGCTGTGGTGCTGGAGAAGAGTATTAAATGTACCATGGACTGCCAAGAAAACAAACAGATCCATCCTAGAGAGGGTTAAACCAGGCTACTCCTTGGAGGCAAGGGTTCTGGGGCTTCGTCTGACATACTTTGGACATGTAAGGAGAGACAGGTCCTTGGAGAGGGACATCATGCTTGGTAAGGTAGAGGGACAGCGCAGGAGGGGAAGACCCTCTATGAGGTGGATTGATTCAGTGACTGGGGCAATCGGGATGGGTGTATCGGAGGCAATGCGATTGGCACAGGATAGAGCAGGGTTTAGGGCTGTTGTCCATAGGGTCGCTATGAGTCGCAAACGACTCGACGGCACATAACAACAACAACAACATGGCTATGGTGAGCAAGTCATTTGAAAAGCTGGACTTAGATGAAAAATATTGTGGCATCAGGGAAGGAATAAGACATCAACAATCTATTCAATCTGCATGCTGAGGAAATGACTTGAGAAGCTCGATTCCAAGAAGAACAAGGCACCACGATGGGAAGACGACTCATCAACAGCCAACATGATGCAGATATTGCGACCTGGATTGCTGAAAGTGAAGAGGACTTGAAGCACTTGCTGCAGAAGATCAAAGACCACAGTTACATATGAGTTATATCTAAACATCAAGAAAACAAATATCCTAAAGACCAAACCAATACACTATATCCACGATGGATGGAGAAAAGATTCTAGTTGTCCATGACGTGTTGTTGGCTATCAGAGTGGCTGGAAGACTCTAACAGACGAAGAGGCACCGACTTTGGGTTACGAGTGTAACTCCCGACTCATCACACCAGCAGGAATTCCTAATCTTTTTAAAAACTCTGCTGACCCTTCAGCAAATTTTCAGAGGCACAGGAGGAGACTGTCCACGCAGGGAGCAGTATTTGAACTGTTTACCTTTACGAATACAGCACAGCTTCCTATCAATAGGCATCCAGAACTCCCTTTTAAAAACTGGTAGTGGCTTAAATGCACATCGATAGACAATTATTAATTTAAAAAAGTCAGTGTACTTATGGAGAGATCACCATAAGGCAGAGCCCACTGAGGCTACTATGACTCATGAATGGCTGGGCCCTATCTTGCACCATCCATATTACCATCCTATCACATTCTGGGTTTGCCTCTCCTTTCTCAGCATGGTGTCTTTTTCAAAAGACACTCCTAAAAACATGGAGTAGCTGAGACAATGTTTCAACATCTTCCTCTCTAGCAGCACTCTGCGTTGGCTGTTCTCTTGGCAGTTGATGGGTTATTGAACACCCTTACCCAAAAGCACAATTCAATGGTGTTGATTTTCAGTTTTTTCAACACTGAAGCTTGTATCTTGGATTCTCTTCAGTATGTGTTTCAAGTTTTGTTCACTTTCTCAACGTAAGATTGTCTCATCTGGATAAGTTTTTCAATGTTATTCTTTTTATTTGGTAATCATTTTCGGTAAATGAGCTGAAATGATTTTCTTTTTTGGCTTCTTGTCTATTGCAACTTCACAACTCTATGGCTCTGTAAAAGTAGCCAGGCATGATAATTAAAAGTGTGTTCCAACACAGCTCCATTTATAGCTCTGACTGCTGAGTAACCTGACATATTTATTTCTTCTATTGGCAGACCTTGGGACGTTCAGTGCTGTTATCCAACACCACAGCTCTAAAGCATCTTCTGTGCTCCCTATTCATTGTCCAGCTCTCAGATGCATGGCAAGTGATAGGAAATACTGGCCTGATTCAGATGCACTTTAATCCTCAAACTGACATCATTACTTCTTAATAATTTGGAGAGGTTCCTAACTGCACATTGTTCCTAGTGCAATAAGTCTCCTTATTTTCTGACTGCTGGTACCAAGGTTATTAATTGTGTATCCAAGCATGATGAGGTTATTGGCAATTTCAATCTCGTCTTTATCCACCATGATGTTGCGTATTGGTCCAGTGGTAAGAATCTTTGTTTTCTTGACAGTGACGTGCAATCTATACCAAAGGCCGTATTTCTTAATCCTGCGCAACAAATGCTTCAAGCCTTTCCCACTTGCAACAAGTAAGGCTATGTCATCTGCATAACACAGAGTCTCCATCCAATCCTGATGCTACACTCCTCTTCGTACAGTTCAGATTCTCTATGAACAGTAGAAGAATATCTCCTTATGTCAGTAAACACTTATGGACATTTAAAAAAAAAAGAAGAAGAAGAATCTCTCCTGAAGTCTTCTTAAAACCAAACACTAGTTTGGCTTAATGTTTGAAGAATGTGTATCTTTAGCATTTATGCTAGTGTAAGAGCTATCTGTATGGGCTCAACTTGACAGTTCAAATCGACAAAAGGAAATTAATGGGGCAGCAAGTTTAAGGTTATAGAGGAGGAAGAGCTTAAAGAGTGAAATTCAGAATGTCAGTACAATGTAAAGAATGTAATAAATGTCATTGTTTTTGTACATGTACAGAGTTTTAACCTGGTTTAATTTCTACTGTAGCTATATTCTCCACAACAAAAACAAAACCAGTATTGCAGTCCTCAGTCCTCTTGGTAACAGTGGCAGTACTCCTTTTTTCCTGAGGGTCACGTCAGTTTTGGTAATTTTATTTCATAAAGCCTGGTTTAGTAGTCAGTCACATACTCTTATACTAGGTCTTCCTTTAATGCTCTTTCACTTTATTATTTGGAGGATTTAATCCTATCTGTTGTTGTTGTGTACTGTGGAGATGGAACTGACCCATACCTGACCCTTTGGTGTGTTCTCAGAGGCAGTTAATCACACAGGAGAAGATTGCCAAGCCTTATGAATACAAATTAATTGCTGAGTTCTGCCAAAATCTACCTAGCTTGTGCAATTTACACATGTTTTCTATGATTGCGCCTTTTGTTTTGTTCCGACCTGGTGACTTGCCTCAGAAAGTAGGTATTTGATAGCTGTTTTATCTTTCTGGGAAGCTCATTAAACATTCACAAACCATGGCATCCAGTGCTGTTTTTGTTCAGAGCCTCAGATCCCAGAGCTTTATCAAAGCCAGTTAAGGGCTTCGTCTTTATGGGGCTGGTGCCATTTTGACCAATGGAAGAGTTCTTCTCCATCGGGCCACGCTCATGGATGGCTGACCTGCAAGGTTGCACAGCGCCCAGCACTTAGAAGGGTCTTGAAACTCTTAATGATTTTCTTTAACAAAACCCCCGTATTATATTATGTAGCCAGTCCTGCTATTCTAATACCAGGAAGGGAAATTCTTATAATACTTTAAAGCCACCTGAAAAGATGGAAATTGAAATGACCTTTGTGCTTGACTGGAATATTAGCTAGATTCTCTGCTTCCTTAAGAGTGATGCATTTGAAGAAAGTTAAAATGAGGAAAATTTTTGTAATTATGTTGCATTCAATTAGTCCACAGGACGAATGGCCCCAGTGAACCAGAGCCTCTAACAACCAGAGAGACCAGAAATAAAAGGGGCAGGGCCGCCACTAGCAATGGTTCTGACTGATCCATACAAAGTATAAGAAATACAGGGAGGAAAATACAGAATGCAATTCAAAACCATACAGAAAACGATACTTAGTGACCTGATTTGCGGTGGTAGTCGTATTCTGTGGGTTAGCAGCACAAATCTTTACTACTAGGCCACCATAGTTCCCTACCTGATTGAGACTGGTACAACTCCAAGACTGTGGTCTCTATACACCCAAGAAACAGGGAATGGACGTAATCCAGGGAGTAAAGAATAGGCAGGACTAGAAAGTCAAGAGCACTTACTACTCATAATGCTTAACGATAGGGGACCAAAGAGGCAGCATATGCCTGGCAACGAGGGAGAAGAGCGCCATTCCACTGAGGGAACTGGAAATGGGTGACAGCTGTTGAATCAAAAGCTATTTCACTCTGTAAATTTTCACACAAATGAAACTTTGAAAACAATTACGCTGACTTTATGGAGAGCTCCACAATTGATGAAAAGAAAACAGCAGCATTACAGATGCCCAAGCATAAATATTAAACAACTATTATTTTCCTCTTATGGGGAAATAAAAAATTATTTGATCAATAAAGGCAATCTCTCTCCTGTAGAACCACTGTTGGGTTTGATCAGCTGCCGAACATGTAATACATTATGCCATCAGGGCTCCTTCAAAATCTAGTTACAGGTTTTTGGCAGGGTTCTCACAGATTTTTGAAGTAATGTTATAAATATGGACTTTTCCCCCCCCTTTCCCCCTCCTCCCGCTCCCAACCTCTCATAAATAAGTAGACAAAATTGGACCTCATTACAAACAAATTCTTTGGGAATTGAACCAGTAAAAATAAAAATTACAATACAGGGAGAAAATATTAAAGTTATCAAAGTTTCATTTTAGTTGAATCTAAAAGCAACACCCATGGAAATATCAGGGAAGAAATTAAAAAAAAAAAAGTATCCAACTGAGCAAATCTATTACCAAGCACCTCTTTGAAGTGTTAAAGGACAAAGGTGTAGCCAGCTCTGGTGTCCTAGTGGCAAGATGCTGCATTGCAATCCCAGAGGTATGTGGTTTGAATCCACCAGACGCTTTGCTGGAGAAGGATGGACAATCTCCTCCTATTACCAGTCATATCCGATTTGACGGCACACACACACACACATAATAAAAAGAATTTTTTTTAAAAAAAAAGAACAAAGGTGTCATTTTAAAGACTAAGATACACCTGACTCAAGCCACATTATTTTCCATTGTTTCCTGAGTATGAGAAAGCAGAAAGAGTAATAAGAAAGAGTGAAAAAGGATGTAGAAAGATGAGCTGATTATTTCCAAAAAGACTACAGTGCATAAAACCCTATAGGCCAGATCCGTTCTGTCATGAGATCAACACAGCAAATCAGAATCTACATGATGGCACCCAACAAGAACCATCATCCAAGTCCAGATTTTTCGCGTTGTACCTGAAAGAAGTTAACGGTTCTTGTAATCACAAAGAGTGTTCATTAAATTGATTAAATGTCTCTGGCCAGACAGGGTAATCGGTTTGTAAAACTCAGGGTATGGAGGTAGGACCCACAGAGGGATCTGAACAAATCTGTTTGGTGAGAAAATATTGGCCCAGTTGGCTCATTCTATCATTTCTTTTATTAAGTCTACTTTCTCTCTTTCTCCAGGCTGCTGGCTATTGGATTGTTAAGACTTTGAACTTTCAGGTAAGCAGCTGCTAGAGCAGAGCTGCTTGTATCCTGATTCTTGGTGGGGAGTCTACTTTCTGAGATTTCCTTCTCATCTGGCATTCTTTCCTCGGAATTCTCCATTAACATCCCTGTGCTCATAATAATGACATGTAACTTCTAAGGCCCTGTTGAGATTATTTTGTCTTTGTTATATAGTGTTACTATAACAAAAAAGTCACAAGAGCATTAACAAACAGAAATTTAATCTCTTATGTTGTAGGATGCTACAATTCCAAATTCAAGGCCCTGGTTCTGGGGGACACCTTTCCGTCTACTCTAGGTAAAAGTCCTTGTCTTCTTTCAACATCTGCAGATCTAGCATCACTTAAAATTTCATGTGTCTTAGATCTTCCCCTGAATCTATGAGGTTCACCACACAGGGACCTTGGGTCAAAAGGATGAACTCCACTCCTGGCACTTCTTCATTGATGCTGATCGGTGTGAGTCACCCTCTCTTTACTGACTTCTCTTTCTTTTTATGTCTTTTATTTTAAAAGTCCATGCAAGCCACACCCTGTGGGAATTCCCCCTACAATGGATCAAAGCTGTGACCTGTAAGGGTGGTCATGGAAATAATGGAGGTTCATAGCACCCTAATCCTGTCTCATTGGTGTGACAAGTAAAACCTCATCATTATTATAATGTAGCCGAGGTTAGAATCTAGAAAATAGTAAAATGGAGGGCAATCATAAAATACTGGAAATCTTCACTTAGCCACGTTGACATTTATTGGGGGCTACCAGAGAATTTAGAGGTCTGTAACATACGTTAACATATGTTGATGTTGTTGTTGTTGTTGTTTAATGCCATTGAGTCGTAGACGACTCATAGCGACCCCATGAACGAACAGCCTGAGCACTGTTCGTACATAGAGTTTCCGGAGGCAAGCCATTTCAGAAGTGGATGCCGCTCCTGCTTCCAGGCTTGTTTTAGTCGGGAAGTTCCAGCCAACACTGTCCACCATGGGTGCCCATTATCACGATTGGCACATCACTGTCACAGGCTTCAGCATCACAGCAACCCCGAGTTACCTCTGTACAGAGAGGTACATATGTTACTTGCTTATATTTTGGGCTTGTAATTGTTAGATTCTGGCTGACAGTATTATCATTGCTGTGCTATTGTTGGGAGGCTGTTTATACACAACATAATAAAATCACGCTCTGTCTTGTTCTATTGTCAAGTCTCTGTTGTGCCAAATGCCATTTTAACAGGCAGGCCATGTGTCCGTGCATCCCATTGAAGGCCTTCTCCTCTTCCACTGGCCCTCAGCCTTTCTAGAGATGGGTTCTTCCGGAAAAAAGTTTGGAAATCACTACACGTATGGTATAACAGAAATCTTGATTGAGTAAAATACATTTGCAGATCATAAACCCCAAAATATTCTGAGGTTCATTTTTCTGCAACTTAATCAGAGAAAAGGGATCTAGAGCCTCAGCATCTCGTGATTGGCTGTGTAAGAATTCTTAGTCTTTGACCATCAGGAGCCAAAGAGCAATAAAGGAACGCAAACTCTCAAACAAGAAGCTAGTCCATAGGGCTAAAACTTGGACCAATCACAGCGTTTTTATCACTACTGATTATACTGATGATCAATGCAACAGATTCAGGTAGAAAGGGGAAATACGTGCAACAGAACAAGTTCTTAAGATGTCAAGTAGACCATTTCCAACTGGAAGTGGAAGTTAGTTTGCATTGAAACTAACCCCTAAGCTCTTCTTTGGATGAAATAACAAACTGACACGCAAAAGAAAAGACACTGCCCCCTAGTGAGATATGAGGAGACTCCTGCCAGTATAGGGCTCCAGTTATGAATTCAACAAACCAAAAAAGGTATATATGGGACCAAAAGGAACACACAAAGATGCTAAAGAAAGGATGAGAAAATTAAAGGAGACAAGGACACTAGGATTTTGGAAATGGAACCACTAGTACACATTTCATGAGGCTGATATACCTAATCACTAAAGAACCCATGTACAAGTATATCAATAGCAAATTTCCTGTGGAAAACTTCTTCAGAACTCTAATGAAACATCATTTAAGTGCTTGGAAAAAGGAGTTTCCTATTTTTATAAGTAACACGTGGCAAATATTTGTTTTTGTCATGTATCATCAAGTGTAAGGAATATAAACTGGATTTGGGTTTGTTTTGTTTTATTCCTGGCTCAAAATTAATTTTACATGTGGAATATAATATCTTTTTTAAAAAAGTGTTTGTTTCCACTTCATAATCTATAAGACGATGACTTTAAAACACCACTGCAGAAATACCTGTGCAAAGGCTTGGATCCAATTTTAAGAAATGTCAGTTTCTTCAATGGAAGGCATTAATATATTAAAGATATCCATTTTTCTACACTTCTAACAGAAATTAAAGCTTTATAAAGTAACTATAATAAAAATGGTTTCATTCTAGCATGCAATGGAAAGAGATCAATGCAAGAACCAGAGAAAACAAGAATAACGTATTCGTAAATCACAGTGGCAAGATTTTGTATCCATGGTAAGAATATGGATTATTTAATAAATTCTATTACAACCACAAACTACTTGTCTGGGGTATACGCCCCAGAAAAGTAGTCGTGGCTGTGGAAAAAAAAATATATAAATTTATTAAAAGTAAACTCATTTTTCATTCTGCACTACAAAAATAAAATCGAGTTACATTAAAGATTTAAATGTAATAAATATTCAAGTGAAGAGGCCTGAAAGCTGGAAGTTGTCTCTTTTGAAGGTAGAAAGCCTGCGTATAGGCACATCTTTCATAATCTAGATACCAAACCCAGATGTCATAAAATGTGGTTCGAAACCATGGTCAGACATGGGAAGCATAAAGACAACATGCAAAGTTTCCATCCTGGGACTCACTCTAGATCAGATACTCGCTCCTTTGTGTTTAGTTGGTTGACTTGCAGATGTTCTCTTGGTGAGTGTAATGCACAATTAGAATGTGCATAGGGATTTGATTCTTAAAAGGTCCCATTCAACTATTTAATCCTCTCCTGGTTGTAGGTGTCTCAGGAGGTTTGGGAGACTGTTCATGTTGTCGATTAGGGCTTCTAGAGTCCTTCCACACTTTTCGCTAATAAAGTTTACAGTCCTTGGTTTTAGTCCACTTTGAGGTGGTTTTTGTGTATGGAATGAGGTGTAGATCTTGCTTGAGTTTTCTACAGATGGTTTTCCAATTTTGCCAACACCATTTGTGAAAGAGGCTGTCATTTCCCCACTTAACTGATTTCATCTCCTTGTCAAAAATCACTTGACCATACATAGTTGGGCTGATTTCTGGGTTCTCAATTCTATTCCATTCATCTATATGTCTGTCATTGTACCAGTACCATGCTGTCTTGACTATCACGGCAGTGTAGGAGAATTTGAAACCAGGGAGTGAGATGCCTCCTACCTTGTTTCTATTTTTAAGGAGTGCTTTGCTTATTTGGGGGTCTCTTTCTACTCCAAATGAAATTGGAGATTGTTTTTTTTTCCATCTCGTTGAAGAGTGGAATTAGTATTTGTATTGGGATTGCATTGAACTTGTAAATTACCTTTGGTAGTGTTGTCATTTTCACAATATTGAGTCCTCCTATCCATGAGCAAGGGATTTTCTTCCATTCCAGCAGGTTTCTTTTTGTTTCTTGTAGTTATGTTTTGTTATTTTCTTTGGATAGATCCTTTGTGATTCTGGTTAGATTTACTCCCAAGTATTTAATCTTGTAATTAGCTATTGTTAAGGGTATTGTTTTTCTTAGCTCCAATTCTGTATTCCCTTTGTCACTGTAGAAAATCCATTTGATTTTGTATATTGATCTTATATCCTGCCGCTTTGCTGAATTGGTCAACTATGTCCAGTAGGTTTCTTGCTGAGTCTTTAGGATTTTCTAAATATACTATCATATCATCTGCATAGACAGATAATTTTACATTCTCTTTGTCAATATGGATACCTCTTATTTCCTTCTCTTGTCTCATTGCTATCGCTAAGACTTCAAATACAATATTGAATAGGAGAGGTGATAGTGGGCATCCTTGCCTAGTTCCTGTTCTCAAAAGGAATGTTCTCTCTCTCCATTGAGAAACAATGTTGGCTCTTGGGTTTCCATATATATGTTTTACTATGTTGAAATTCCCTTCTAATCGTATTTTGTTCAGTGTTTTAATCAGGAAAGGGTATTGGATTTTGTCAAAGGCCTTCTCTGCATTTCCTTCCATACACACACACAAAAAAGTTCAAAATGTAAACCGAACTCTAATGGACATTCCACACCCAAACTATCACATTTCCTTCATTCCCACTTGTGCTGGGCACAGTGCTTCTCTTCAGCTGCCATGTGCCCCTGCCCCTCAGTCAGCTGCCTTCCTTGTCTGCCATCAGAAATGAAAGGACCTTTTGAGAGGACTCAAAAGTTGTTGGGCTACATTACATGGTGAAACTGGCTCATTTGAAAAGAAATTAATAAAAAGAGTGCATAGGAAGAAACAAGCCCTGGGCGGGGCATTCCTGAACATACTCTGGGCTAACCCAAAGGCTGAAAGTTTGCGTCCTTCCCGAGGCACCTCCAAACACAGGCCTGGTGATCTGCTTATCAAATCCCAGGCGCTGAAAAGTCCAAAAGCTCAGTTCTGTTGTGGCGCTCACAGGGTTACCCAAAGTCAGAAGCAGTATGAGGGCATGGGATTGGTTGACTCCCCAGAATGACGGATCTCCGTCTAAATGGTCGTGCTGGCCACATTAATCCACCTACATGTGATAAAATTGTATAGTATTACACATATATACACACCCATACAAACTCAGACACTAATGAGTCCTTATAAAACCTATGAAAGCTGAGTAAGATAAATAGTCCAACTGACGGTATCGTGCCAAGGTCAATTTTCTTACTTAGATAACCCATTCTCAGGTTTTTCAGATGACAACCATTAATGGAAGCTGGATGAGCAGTCTGCAGGAACGCTTATCAGTTTTGAGTCCATAATTATTCCAAAATAAGACGTTAAAATTAAGACAGTCTGTATTTAAATATACGCTTGTGGTGGTGGTGGTGGGCAGGTAGTAGATGTGTGAGAAGTGTTTAGGCAACCCAGGGATCACTATAGGGTTATTTCCAACTCCTAGTGGTATAGTAGTTCAGAAACAGAAAGATCATTGGTACGATCCCAGTGGCCACTCACTGTTCAGGGAAAATGAGAGCCAGCTCTAATCAAATATGTACAGCCTAACAAACCCTATGAGGTACATCTACACTGTCCTCTATGGTTGCTGTCAGTTGGAACCCACTTGAAGGGAATGTGTGGAAGAAAGACTAAGGGGCCAGAGAAGATATCAGAGACAGACTCAGAGGGAGAAAGAGAGCGCACATGGAGGGGAAAGGCCTGTCTGCCAGGCAATGTGACGTTCAAGGATCACAACAAGGGATGCCAGCTGGATGGATCAAGGCCTCGAGTTGACTGGCACTGGGCTCCAGCTCATGATTCAAGTGAATTAGTGTGGGGACCAGAGAGGAATCATAAAGTCTGGAATAGCCACTGAAATGGAATTGAGGAGACAGGGAAAGATTTTATGTGGGGTCAACGAGGGGAGAAGAAATAACCAAACATATGTGCTATTACACTAAAGCAGTAATAAATTTCTCCAGCATTTTATGATGAAAATACAAGTTTAGGGGGGTTTTTGGTTTCTAACCAATGAATAACTTGTCAGATAGTTGAATGCCCCATTACTTTTTCTCAGAGTGAGACACCACGACTAATAAAACTCTTGAATCTTGTCCCCAGAAAAATCAAGCAATGGTTTAGGGGAAAAAACTTTTTTTTCTCTCCTTCACTCATGCTGACCATTCTATCAATAGAGCTGAACGTTAATTGACTCCAAATGTGTTTTGCCTTGAACGATAACTTGGAAATGTGCTCACAGCCCAAGAATCTCATCTCCACTTTGGGTTGGCCCCAGTAGGACTGTGTTCATCCGTGCACATCCCATTCTATTAAGCGATCAAGATCATCAAAACCACATAGAGCTCTCTGCGAAACAGTGACTCAGGGAGGTAAACTGTCTGATCACTCACCTCATCAACGTTCTTGAAAAAGAAATGTTAGAACACAACTACTGTATAAGACTGACAACTTTCACTTTATGCCACAATATTTACCATAATGGATTAGTTATTGGTTAAAAATAAATAAGTTATATTTTTGAGGTAAAAAAAAAGTTAGTAAATACGTTTGCAAGAATAGGTAGCTGATCTTCAGTGCCATTGTGCCTGCCACCAACTATGTATGAATTGTACCTGAACCTGAACTACAACCTATTGTTGCTGTTGTTGATTGCCGACTAGTCAAGCACAGCTCCTAGCAACCCTAGGAACAAAAGACCTGAAGGCTTTCACTATCTTCATTTCTCAAAGTTCCTACAGTGTCCACAGGCGTGTTGTTTAGGAAGCGAATGCCATTCCTGCCACCAGCTATACCAAAGTTAAAATATCACTAGTGAACTATTTTTCATTCAGAGCTCCTGGAAGCTGAGGCCACATGTGTGGGATAGCAAAAAAGGGAAAGGGAGCACCTTATCTGAATGTGCATTGTTTTTACATGGAGTTGAGAAGCATTCTCCTTTTTCTAACCTTTTATGTTTTTACACTGTGATCTGTGTGAAAGTTTCTAAAACATATTGTCGGTTTTCCCCCAATCAGCCAATGAAGCCCATTGTTTTCCATAATATTAATCACCTGACAAGCAATGGCTGGTCGACCATTCACTCCATGAGGCATTTCACTTCACCCATTCCAGTACAGTGGTCATTGTCTAACAATGGTCTAACATTGTACAACAAACAATTCCTGGGTGTGCATTAGAAATCCTGATTCTTCCTCACTTTGTAATACAAGTATCTAAACAATTGCAGAGACATTGAATTGTCTCTTGAGAAGAAATGACAATTGTGGTGGAATCCGGAATGGGGTTGGGTACTCGGGCCTCCACCCTGTCTCGGGCATGCCACAGATGCACTCTCTTTACACTGTTTCCTGGTGGTCGTGGCTGGTGCCACTGGAACGCTTTCATCAGGATCATTGATGAGGAAAGTGGAAATGTGCTATCCAGGCCTTGCCAATCTTTTAACAGAACGTCCCTTTCCCTCTGTTCTCTTGATATTTCTATTTTTAGGGTTTTCTGAGAGGCAAAAAAAATGTCTGCGACCATGCTCCACCTAGCATGAGCTAAATAAACAAGCCGGTGCTAGCCGGTTTCATTGCAGACTATAGTTGATCTAATACATTTCTTGACACTGAACAGGCACCAAATAGCCCCAGTGCAAAGCACAGAATTTTCTCTGAAATACGTCCAAGTGCTCATAAATCACGTACTAAAGTGACAATCCACAAAGGAGCAGAATTAGGAAGAACCTAATTGGATTGGAATGGTGGGAAGGCTTGAGGGGGTAAAGTGGTTAAGACCTGAGACGACCCCAAGATCTGACTAGAGTCACAGTCTTCTATTTACAAAGTAGGACCTTCCCTTTCATGCAGATCTTCTACTTCATTGACTATGATCTCTTTTTTCCAGGCACTAGTTTCTCCTGAAAACATGCCCCAAATATGTGAGAAAAAGTCCTGCCTTCTTCACCTCCGAACAGCAGTCTGTAAGGCATGTAATCTGTCCATTCATTTGTTTGAGAATTGTGACAATACTGGGAATATTTTAGAGTAACTTAAACCAAATTACTGAGAAAGACCAAAGAGGGTCTAAATAAAATCACTGTCAATAACTTTTCGACGCAAGATTCATTATGTACAAGAGTAACTATATGCAAATCTCAAAAATGCGGCGTCCCAACAACTACTTCACGTTAGGCAGGCTCTGGTGTCAGAGTGACATGTTGTTGGCTCACTAATAGACAGACCGGTGGTTCGAATCCATAAAGGTTAACAGCATCAAAAACCTGACAAAGGATGCTAGGAGTGAGAAAGGCCCCAATGCTACTGAGCCAGTGGGTAAACAGAGCAAGAACAGCAACATTTATAAATGTCCACATTACCTAACAAGAGAAAATGTTCATTACTAGTCTCTCTCAGAAAAGTGACAGTACACACTTCCCATTGTGAAGGCAGACATGCAAAGTTTAGGTGCATTCTGATTTATGTGCACGTAAAATCTCTGCATATAAATGGGAGCAACGGCAGAAAGAGTTCATTCAAATACACACACAAATGAACCAAACTGTTGTGTTACTATGGCAATTTGCAGGGAGCTATTTCCTATTTTTTATATTATGTCTTCCTCAATATTATAATGTTGCTTGACAATTGAAGAAGACACACCTTAAGGAATTCTTTTCTGGGAGGTGAAAAGCAAAAAGAAAATGTGAAGACAAAGAAATATGTTAGAAGAGCAAAACTGTTGCCTGAAGGATATAAAGAAGAAGCTGTTCTTTCCCTTATCATCTCGTTGGACTCGTTAAGATGGAAAATCAGAAGCTATTTCTATGAACAACTGTTGGAGTCATGTGGCTGCAGCACACTATGAAATTTGCTGTTTTTTAAACCTTTGAGAGAATACTTATAGGTATGAGAGAGAACTTCACTAGTGAGTTGTGCTGGACGTTTCAAAATCCCCGTAACATCAGTTACTTCAATTGAGATATTTCAGTGTGGATGAGGATTCTCGACAATCGTATCTATACTTCCCTCTGAAATAGTCTTAATTGGTTAGTGCTGCTTCTGTCCTCAGGCTAGAACCCTGTGTATCCCTTGCCACAAATCTAGCCAATTCCTAAAATACTTGAAAGATGAGGAGAAGGAGGACAAAAAAAATCTCAAATAATTAAGACCCTTCATCTTTTAACCCAGGCCTCTTCATATTTCGCTCTAGACGCAATGGTGAGGTCATTTCAGGAATACATGTGTGTTTCTTCTTGTTACTGTTAGAGGTAGGGTTAGTGACCCTGTGAACAACAGGTCTGAACCCTGGCCTATCCTGTGCCATCTTCATAATTTTTGAAACACTTGAGCCAATTACTGCAATCACTGTCAATCCATCTCGTTCAGGGTCTCCCTCTCTTTGGTTGACCATCTCTCTACCAGCAACCTGCCTGGAGTATGAATGACTAAGCTTTGTCATATTTGCCACCAAGGAGCAATCTGGCTACACTTTCTATTTCTGGCCCAACAATTTTGACTCAGTTGTTGCGAAACCATTCATGCCTTCACAATAGATATTAGTAAAAATTATTTTGGGTGAAAACCCCCCAAATCCACATCAACCTATCATAAATCCAATAGGAGGTTTAGGAAGTCACCCAGCTAACATCCTAGGGAGCTCGGCTGGCCTAGTGGTAAGAAGCTGCACTGCAATCCCAAAGGAACACGGTTTGGATCTAGCAGCCACACCACTTGAGAAGGATGGGTAGACTCCTCCAGTGTGATTTACTACCCGGGCCAACCTGTTGCTAACGGGTCAGTTCTGACTCAATGGGACACAACAACAACGAAGATCCTACACAGCACACAGGATTGAGTGAGGGAGTACAGTGCGCAACAGGGACACAGCGTGCCATGACCAACAAGGGTTGGGAAGCTCAGATACAAGGAATATGAGATGATAGGACAAAGAACAGGCATAAAGAAGGACAGATTGGAAAGCGACTCGCCATTCGCTGACTCTCCACTCGTGTCTCTCTGTCTCTCTGTCTTTCTCTCTCTCTCTCTCTCCCCCCCCCGACCTCCCAAATTCTCTCCATCTTGCTGGGTATGGCAAATGAAATTTTTTCAAGTCTAGAAATGTCTGCAAAGCACTGGTGCTGGTTTAGCTCAAGACTAAGCAGCCCATTCCTATGCCAGGAGACGGCAAGGTCCTGGGATCAGAAATTCCACAGGAATGCATGGATTAGGGCAATTACACAAGAAGAGCAATTTGACAGGACCATGGGCAGATAAAAAAAAAAAAATAGTGGCTACCGGAGTACTAGTGGTGCAGTAGATTAAGTGCTGCAATGAATAACTGAATGGTTAATAAATAATAACCGAAATGTTGACATTTAAACCAACGAGCCATTCTTGAGGGAAAGATGACTCAATCGCTTCGGTAAAGCTATGGAAATGCCATGGGCGGTCATTTGAGTCAGAATCAACCTGATTGCCCAGGGTTTCCTGAGGGTGAGTTACATCATTTTTTGTCAGCAATAGTATGAAATAATTTATCCAGTTATGTCACTTATATAGAAACACAGCCAGAATATAGCTGCTTTTTATAAAGGAAAAGGCTAAGGAATTATTTTTTTATTTTACTTTATTTTTTTAGAAAAAAGGTATTTCCTGTCACATAGTCATCAGAGATGAATCTAGTGGTAGCAAGAGTTCCCAAGCTGATTGTCACTTTGCTTCCAAACCCTTAAGACAAAAAGAGGACCCAAGATTCAGGGAAATTGTAGGACTCTCGATGCCCAAGGCAAAGGGTCAGGAATACAACAGAGCCCTTCGGCCTCCATTCCCACACATCTTTTGAAAGCATAAAATGCAGAACCTTCTCTTTCTCCATGAAGAATGTCTGCTCAGCCATGGAAAATTTCATTTTCCATCCACCAGAACCCCTTCAGCATGACACTGATTATATACGCCTTCGAAGTTAAATATACGAGTGGAGCTCCTTTCTGTCATCAAATATGCTTTATTAAATATAAGGGAAGCAAGTCCAACAAATATTACTGTCAGAATATAGGGGGGGGAAACCAAAACAAGCCAACAAAGTCCACAAAGAACAGTGTTGTTTTGAAAGAAGGAGGATGATGTGATAGATGGTGGTTTACATGATTTCAAGTTAGCTTGAATTGGAAGAGTCCTGAAAAATAATGTTTTATTTATATTCAAACGTTGTCATGATTCTTGGTTCACAGGAATAACACATA
The DNA here is from genome assembly GCF_000299155.1 of Elephantulus edwardii. Taxonomy (NCBI): domain Eukaryota; kingdom Metazoa; phylum Chordata; class Mammalia; order Macroscelidea; family Macroscelididae; genus Elephantulus; species Elephantulus edwardii. The sequence continues at coordinate 9,091,655 of NW_006399865.1, read as the reverse complement.
CAGTTTCAAATCATGCGACCCAGTCTACAAATTATAAAAAAGAAGGGCTAAGAAAATATTGTTCTTTGGTGACAAGAATAGATAACAGAGAACAGAGGATGGAAGGAAAAAAATGTTTGCTTCGGAGAAAATTAAGTAAGAGTCGCCTGAGGAATCTTTTATCTAATATAAATTTTTCGATAAGGCCTTTTTTATTAAAAAAAGACTATTTTAATATTTCAGGCATTATTTCTGCCATAGTGGAATTAGGTTCAAGTTAATAACAATCCAATTTCTACTAAAGTCAATCACAAGAATGCTTGGATTCAATAAATTCCCTTTTTTTTAATTTCCTCTATGTGCCAGGCCTTTGAAGGGATAGAAAGATGAGGTATCAACTCATGTATCCAACAAACATATATTAAGTCTCAGCTCTGTACAAGGCCCCGAGATAGGCAGCGGGGTGAAAAATAAAGTACATGTAACCAATCATCCATGAACTTAGTCAAGTTCAAGAGCCTCTAAGAGCATAGTAGTTTTCAAGTCCAGGCATGCAAAGGAAGGTGTAGAAAAAGAGCCCATTCTCAGTTTCAAGGTGCTAGGAGAATTGCCAAGATTGCCAAGCTTAGTCCTGACCAGAGACACCTCAGGAAGCTCTGGTGACCCAGTGGGTAAGGAGTTCTGTTGCCAACTTATATAGAGGGCAAAACATGGGCAATCTCCTCATGTGTGATTACAGCCTCTAAAAACATGTCAGAAGGTCCAACTCAATGGCAGGTAACAGCAGCAGAAAGGTGGCTTCACCCAATTATAAAGAGTTGAGCTGTAGTTATCCTGGGAGCAATCTAGTTAACAACAAGCCAAATATTTGTTCCCTCTCTTAAGTTACTTTACTTCCTGAGGTTCTGGCATTCTCCCAAATTAAATCCTTGTACTGGAGGCCTGGATAGAACAAAATATTAAGCACTTGGATAGTAAATTAAAGATTTACAGTGAGAATCCAGCCAAAGGTAGCTCAAGACAGAAGGTCTGGGGATCTATTTACCTTCAAAAGATCCATAAAAACCACAAAAAAAAACCAAACAAAAACCACAACCAAAACCAAGTTTGTAAAAATGATTGAATGAAATTCAAGACAACTTATAAACTGTCAATCAAATTTAATAAAATTTTAACTAAAAAAAAAAAGACCAGCCATTGAAAACTTTGCATAGCACATTGTATCTATACAATATGGAGTCACTATGAAAGACACAATTGCAACTGTTTTATTTTGTCACGTTTTAAATAAAAAAATTCTAGTCTCCTTGGCTATTATTAGGTGATCCCAATCTCAGAAAATGTACAAAAAGCTGGGGAACACTCACCGGAGAGTCAGCTGAGAATCCGCTCCAACGTGAAGGCAATGAGGAGTTCTGGAGGTCCGCACGTGACATAAATGTGGTAGCTTTAGGCCGCTAAGTTTTGGGTGATTTGTTATGCAGTTAACACTAACTCATACAAAGTACTTGCAGACATACACAAAGAACTAAGAAGAGACTAGCAAGAAACACAGGAGGAAAAGAAGAGTGCCCGGTTCTCGAACTTTGACTTGTATCAGAGTAAGGTGGGGGCAATTGTTAAAAAGCACATTGCTGGCCCCCACTGCCAAAGATTCCCCTTCAATCAATTTGGATTAAGGCTCAGACAATCTCATTTCTAAAAAGCTTCCAACTGATGTTGTTTTTACAACTATGGGACCATAGAAACACAGCAGGTAAGGATAAAGTGATAGTATCAGGAAAGAAAATAATTTCCAGAATAGTGACCAATATTCAATGCTACTAAAAGATCTACTGAAATGAAGATCAAATTATTGGATGACATAGATACTGACGAATGGAGAGAGCACCAATTGCAGGCATGGGGAGATAAGACAGTGAGGAGAAATTGAGAGATGGGGCTATGGAGACAGCACGAATAGATAGTTCTGAAAACAAGGCTAACAAGGAGTAAAAAAGTATAATTTGTGACAAAACAGAAAACAAAAGTTCTTGAATCAAATGGCATTTGGCAAATCGGCTATGAATGACATTTTTCAAGTGTTTAAGAGCAAGGATGTCACATTTAAGACATTGGAAGAAATCCAAGTGGGAAGAAGAAGCAATGGTAGGATAGATATGAGATAATATAGGCTTAGGGAGAGAAGACAAAACATCTTTGATAGGAAGAACACAACTAGTATTAGAGCAGAAGAATGAAGAAAAATGGTAAATGTGGAAAAGATGTAATTTTAATTCCTGACTTCCATTTTCTCAGTTTTATATGAGAGATCCATTGTTGAGAGAGAAAGGGCACCAGAGGTACCAGAGGACAAGAGATGAGATAATCCTCTCCATCACAAGCAGCAAACCTACCTTTCAGATAAGAAAGGCTCATCAATAATATATCACTTAGAGATTATGATGCGGTCTTTGGTAATAGTTATGGACTTCATGCAAATAATCTGCATATCTTCTGCTCAGATAAAAAGGGACAACTCAGTAATTTTTCCAGTTAGGTTTTACTTTGGAAAGTCTCTGAATATTTTGCACTAAAGGCTTGGAATTTATAATGAATCATAAGTGGGAATTGTTTGTGCTGGTGTGGGATGATTTCTGGAATATTCTATGAAAGTGGAATTGTACGTGCTGTGTCCAACTGGCAACACTGAAAGTCAGATTGCAAGTGCACGACAAATTCTCCTTCTAGAAAGAACAGGCTTTTAGGTTGGTTTGTAATAGAATTTTTAGATCTAATTTTTAGTGATCCATGAAATATAACAACGATGAAGACCGTCATATAAAAACTATCCACTCAAAGCTGTTTATGTGAGAGATGACTAAACGCTGTGGGTTTTGATTGGATGATTTTTACATGTGCTTTGGATTGAGTTTATTACTTTAAGAATATTGTGCTTTCCAGTCATCGTTCATTAACTGTTTCAGTTTACTGAAGATATGGAGAATATGAGAACTTATGCATGGAAAAAAAATACAAATGTTAGAAATAAAATCAAAGTTGGAACTACTGGCCCCCCGTCTTTTACGCTCCGTTTTATCACAAAAAAAAAGAAAAAGGAAAATCAAAATTTACTCAGATATATGACAAAGTCCTTCTCTCTAGTCAGATTTAAAGTGACTCAATTATCTTGAAAATGATGAGACACAACAATGTCCTCATGCAATGGGAAAGTCCTATGAAGCTAAGGCTTTATTTTCTTTTTATCTGTGTTTCATTGACTATGTAAAGGCATTTGACTGGGTAGATCATAACAAACTATGGCTGACTCTCAGAATAATGAGAATCCCAGAACATTTGATTGTTCTAATGTGAAACTTATACTTGGACCAGGAGGCAGTCGTCAGAACAGAGCAAGGGAACACTGCATGGTTCAAAATTGGGAAGGGCGTACGCCAGGGATGCATCCTATCTCCATACCTTTTCAACCTATATGCAGAACAGATTACCCGGGAGGCTGGGCTCTATGAGGAGAAATATGGGATCAAGATTGGTGGACGATTTATCAACAATCTGCATTATGCAGATAACACAACCCTGCTTGCTGAAAATGAAGAGGACCTGAAGCACCTGCTGCAGAGGGTTAAGGTCTGCAGCCTCCAATATGGATTGAGGCTCAATGTCAAGAAGACAAAGATTCTCACCACTGGACCAATTGGCAGCATCAGGATGGAAGGTGAAGAGATTGAGATTGTACACAGCTTTAGTTTGCTTGGCTCCATAGCCAACAGTCTTGGCACCAGCAGCCAGGAAATTAAAAGGCACATTGCCATGGGAAAGTCTGCTGTTAGGGACCTCTCCAAAGTACTGAAGAGCAGTGGTGTCTCCCTGAAGACTAAGGTGCGTCTGATACAGGCCATGGTCTTCGCAATCACTTGTTATGCATCAAAGAGTTGGACAAGACCAAGGAGGATAGAATGAGAATTGATGCCTTTGATCTGTGGTGCTGGAGAAGAGTATTGAGAATACCATGGACTGGTAGGAAAACAAACAGATTTGTCCTGGAAAGGGTTAAACCAGGTGGCTCCTTGGAGGCAAGGATTCTGAGGCTCTGTCCAACATACTTTGGGCATGTTGTGAGGAGAGACCGGTCCTTGGAGAGGGACATCATGCTTGGGAGGGTGGAGGGACGGCACAGGAGAGGAAGGCCCTCCATGAGGTGGATTGATTCAGTGACTGGGTTAATCGGGATGGGAGTGTCAGAGACAGTGCGATCGGCACAGTACAGAGTTTATGGATGTTGTACATAGGGTCGCTATGAGTCGCAAGCGACTCGACGACACATAATAACAACAACAACAATTATCATCCAAGGGATTGGTATTTTTCTATTATGTCATCTTTTTTATATGTCAGGGAGGAATAAATTTCATCTTTCTGGTACCATTTCATTGAGCAAAAATTAATCACATGACTGTACACAGGAGCAAGAGGGTCACTGAGAAAAGTAGCCTTCTTTCATGTTGGCCGCCAATGAGTCTGGCTAAACGAGAGAGGTAGGTTCTGAAGACTTCAAAGGGTCCAATAAACATTGAATGAGAAGTAGTTCCTCATTGATGCAATCTTCTTTACACTCGACTATGAACATCATGAAAAGTATTTTTATCCTTCAAGTGCTGGACAACTTCAAATTTACCACTAAGAATCAAGTTCTGGGATTCCCATTCTTCTCAAAGTAGCCACAGTAAGTTGTGATCCACACAGCAAAATGCATAACGCAGGCTATTGCTGAGTCTTCCTCTAATCCTGATGCCACATTCCTCCTCATACTGCCTAGCCTGCTGGATGACCTTTTCTGCATATAGCTTGACAAAGGTACGGAAATAAGACACATCCCTGGGGTACACCCTTTCCAATTTTTGAACCATGAAGTGTTTCCTTGCTCTGTTTTGATGGCTGCCTCCTGGTCCAAGTATAGGTTTTCCATAAGCACAGTCAAGGGTTCTGAGATTCCCATTCTTCTCAATGTCAGCCGCAATTTGTTGTGATCCACACTATCAAATGAAACACAGATAGACATTCCTCTGCCACTCTGTGCTTTTAGTCAAGATCCATCTAACATTAGCTATAATATCCCTACCACCTCAGCCTCTTCTAAACCCTGCCTCCACTTGTGGCAATGTTCTGTTGGTATGCTGTGCTAGTCATTTTTGGGTAATTTTCAGCAGAATCTTGCTTGCATGTGATAGTAACACTATGTTCAATAATTTCTGCACTCTGACAGATCACCTTTCTTTGTAATGGGAACAAATATAGATATTTTCCAGTCAGTTGGCCAGGTGGTTTGTCCTCCAGATTTCTTGGCACAGCTTAGTGAGCACATCCAAGGCAGCAGTTGTTTGTCGAAATACAATTGGTTTAAAATTGGGAAGGAAATACACCAAGGATGCTTCAAGGACATACATCAGGGATGGCTCAAGATCAAAAAAGGAGTGTGGCAGGGATGAGTCCTGTCTCCATACAGTCCAGTGGATTGAAAAGCAATGATGTCAGTCTGGAGGTTAAAGTGCTTTTGGTTGAGGCCACGGTGTTCACAATTACTTGTTATGCATCAGAGAACTGGAAATGACTAGGGATTATAGAAGGAGAATTGATGCCTTTGAGCTGTGGTGCTGGAGAAGAGTTTTGAATATACCATGAACTCCTAGGAGAACAAATAATTTCATACTGGAGAGGGTGAAACCAGGCTGCTCCTTGAAGGCAAGGATTCTGAAGCTCCATCTGACATCATTTGGGCATGGTGAAAGGAGGGCCCAGTCCTTGGAGAGGGACATCATGCTTGGGAGTTTGGAGGTGTGTCAGAGGCAGTAAAGTTTTGGCTCAGGATAGAGGAGGGTTTAGAGCTGTTAAATGTAAGGTTTCTATGAGTGGCAAGTGACTTGACGCCACATAGCAAGAAGAAGAATCAAGTGAAGAACAGATTTTAAGGGAAAGGTGAAATCAGAATCCAGGTACTGTCAAGTCAACTTTGAGTGGGTTCCAACGAGGAGCAATCAGTTTAAGGTATTTTGCATTGACTATTCCAATATTTGTAAGCTTGTATTCTTCTCTCTAGAGTGTAGATGGTAGCCTTGCCTGAATAACTGGAAATGGGGCCTAGAAATTCCTGGGACTGTGTGGGTGAGATGGTAATGGCAGGGGTCCTGGCTGACATTATGGGCTGTGGATTCTATAACTAAAAGCAAAGAATGTGATGATTAAGGTAGCGACAAGGAAATACAAGCAGGTGTCAAGCTTCATGAAATAAGCAGACTTGGGAAATTCAAGATCACGAAAACCAGACATCCTGGTGTTAAATAATTTCCTCTCAGAAGTATACTGGTTGTGAGGTTATTTTATAAGAGAAGGCATTCTCAGACACACAAAAATCTGGTAAACATGGTACATTTATCTCCCTCCTTCCTGATTGAAGAGGACTGACTTACAGAAAATGTTAAAATGTTGGTAGTGGTTCTAGCCTGGGGGAGTCATTTATTACATTCGACAAATTGGGAGCTGGGGAAGATGTATATGAAAGGCAGAGTCAAGGACTTGCTTACAAAAGAATGTAAATCCCCTTTTCCTCAATTCAGGAATGACTTAATAAGATAGGCAGGCAACCAGGGCCATCTTGTCCTGGAGCAAGCCATCCATGGGGACCTTTGTTATCTCAGGGGTTCTGACCCTGTAAGGTCATGAATGTCTCTTTCTACAGAGTACTTCCATGAGTCGGCCATGAATATAGGATCCTACATGTCCAATTGGGAAACTCGAGTCCTGATCAATGTCATAACACTAGAGATAGTTGTGTTTTTCATCTTTTCACGACATAATTCACCCACAAACATAATTACCCATCCTTTCTGTACAGTATTTTTTTTAAAAAAAAATTATTAAAAGGTAGTGAACCTCTTTGGGCAGTTTTTATCTTTTCACCAAAACTCCCCTATCCTTGCTTTTTAAGCCTACAAAAATTAGAATTGCTTTCATTATTATGAGATCCTACAAAAACAGATCCAAACTCTGGCTTATCCGGGACCATCCTGTCACATCATAACACACCTGGTTGAAGCAGAAGACACTACAGTTCAATATTAATCCAGTGTTAATTTTGTGGAGGGGCAACGTCTTGCCCAAAGCAACTATTTAAGATATAAGGGGTTTTGTAAGGACATATCCTTTTAAAGTTTAGTACCAATTCAAACTTAGTGCAGTCTAAAAGGCTAACCCAAATGTCATCATTTAATCAGTTGAAAAGGAAACTTGAAAAAAATTTTACGCCAACCTCAATGACACTGCTATTTTGAAGGCTACTCATTTAAGTCATAGACCCTGCAACACAATTAATAAACATTATATGAAAGAAGGTGATATTATTAGAAATGCAAGAGTGGAAAAAACAATCTTAAGGACAGCTCCGTGTCAAAAGGTGTGACAAGGAAGAGAATTAATGATGTGACATTCTGCTCACTTTAGAAAAAAAAAAGCACACCACAAACCGTAACATTTTAAACTTCCTTTTTCTTTTCATCTCTGAAGAGCGAATTTTTACTACATTTAGGCACATTCTCCCTATGTGAATGCTCAAGATTATAAATTTAAATTTAAAGATATTCTGTAGAGAAAACATTTATGCATGTGATTCTGAAGGAATTCAGTAGATTATTTCTATATAGACTAACTAAAGTGGAATTTAGTGAAAGAAGAACTGACTGGATTTTACGAAGCCTTTTTGATTTGGTGAAGTACAATTGATTGTCTAAGCCTAGTAGGCCTGGTGTTATTCTGAACATCACAAAAATGTTATGTATGAGTTAAGTCACTTTTTGGTATTAGGAGCCATTGACTTGACTGATTACTATTGATCACAGAACAGAGGAGCATGGAAAGCCTTGCGCACTCCTCACAACAGGCACTGGGCATTGTTGTATCCACTATCTGTCTCCTTAAAGGCCTAGCCTCCCTTCTCCAAAAATGATGCCTTTTGCCAACAACTGACCTCATCTGATAATTTGACCAAAGTGGGTGAGATGACGCGAACTACTTTTAAGCAGTACTCAAGAGATGACTTCTCACATTGCCTTTCAAGGCACATTTAAGAGAGATACAAAAAGTTGCATGTAGAAAAGGGTTAGAGTTAGGGTCAGGATTTAATTCCAACACAAAAGAGAAGTTTAATCCCTAAAGGCATATGATGACCTCCTCACTCTTGGAGCCTGTTTGATCATCTATGCTATGAGGATTAAATTAATGTCAAGTCATCAGAGAGCTCTGTAAGGAGTTGCCCTGCTAATGCAAATGCAGACCCACCTCAAGGTTTAAACACACCAGCTGCCCCATGAGAAAAAGATGGACACCTCCTCCAGAGGGATTTGCAGTTTCTGAAAACTTCCTGTAGGGGCAGCAATGAGTCAGTTCCAACTTGCTGGCAATGACTTTAACTTTGAAACTGATTAAATGAAAAGAAAATTCTACACAAAACAAAACCAAGTGCCATCGAGTGAGGTCCAATGTGCTGGTCTCATGCATGCAAAGTAGAACTGAAGCTGAGGGTTGTTTTTTCTGGAGCAAATTGTTAAATCTATCTTCAAAGGAACTGCTGGATGAGTTTGAAGTGCAATCTACCCACCATAGAACCATATGCACTGGTCAGAGACTAGTAAGAATTTTTATTTCAAAAACCAGGGGCCATGAGGGGAAAGGGCCTTTTTGGAAAATGCATGTAGTTGCTCAGACCAAACCACAAGAATAAATTAGCCTCTGGCTCTGCTCCTCTTCAACTAGGCCTCTCTTTTCATGCAGCCTCAGCTGCATCCCTGAGACGTGATGGTGAAGGTCAAAGTAAATGGATGTGGCTGCATTGAGAACCTGGTCACCAGGGCTGCTTTTAACTATCAAAGTGGATGTTGTTGCATCGATGATCTTCATTGACCTCAACTACATGATCTATATATTCCAGTATGATTTCACTCAACATGTTCAATGACACTGTCAAGGCTGAGAATGGGAAACTTGTCAGCAATGGGGAAACCATCACTATCTTCCAGGAGTGAAATCCCACCAAGATAAAAGCTGTTTGTTTTCCTAGCAGTCCACAGTCCATGGTACCTTCAATACTCTTCTCCAGCACCACAGCTCAAAGGCATCAATTCTCCGTCTATCATACCTCGTCATTGTCCAGCTCTCTGATGCATACCAAGTAATTGCAAAGACTATGGCCTGTTTCAGGTGCACCTTAGTCTCCAGACTGACATCGTTGCTCTCCAGCACTTTGGGGAAGTCTCTAACAACAAGTTTTCCCAATACAATTCATCTTTTCATTTCCTGGCTGCTGGTTCCAAGAGTGTTGATTGTAGAGCCAAGCAAACCAAAGCTGTCATCAATCTCAATCTCTCCACCATCCATCATGATGCTGCCAATTGGCCCAGTGGTGAGAATCTCCGTTTTCTTGATATTGCACCTCAATTCATATTGAAGGCTGCTGTTCTTGACCTTCTGCAGCAAGCACTTCAGGTCTTCCTCCGTTTCAGCAAGTAGGGTTGTGTCATATGCAGAACACAGATTTTTAATGAGTCTACCTCCAATCCTGATGCCATACTTCTCCTCATAGAGCCCAGCCTCCCAGATAATCTGTTCTGCATATAGATTGACAAGCTATGGAGATAGGACACATCCTTAATGCACACCATCCCCAGCTTTTAACCATAGACATATAAACTTCATATATTTAATATTCAGCAAATTTATGGGGCAGAGGGGGAAGAGAAAGGTCTTGAATGATTTTCTGAAAGAATACATTTCTTGACCTCACTTCGGCAACACATATGCTAAAATTGGAACAATACAGAGAGGATTAGCATAGTCCCTGAACAAGGATGACCCAAGTATTCTTGAAGAGTACTATTTTTAAAGAAAAAATAAAAACAAAATAAAAACAACCTCCACAAACCCAACAAAACCATTTCTACACTATGCCTCACTAAACTTTTCTCTAGATACAATGACATCAGATCCAGATAACACAAGGAGAGGGAGAAGAAAGGACTCAAGGCATCCTTCTTAACATTCTTCACTGTAAACAGCTTTTGAAATTATCGACAAGGATTCTCCTTTCAAAAAACTCAGCCCAAATCATCCCTTTCCTCTTCCCTTTTAGAGAGAAGTTAATACCTAATTAAAATAGCAACCTAATTAATGATGAAGTCTCCATTTGACGCCATACAAACCAGAACGAAGAGCTCACACGTGGATTGTTTGTGTAGCTTTTAAAGAGAATGGCACTGACCCCTGTTTGTTATGTTGTACGATGACTAGTCTCAGTGTGAAACCAATAAAAGGGAGTTCAGTGTTTTGGTCAAGCGCCTTGGACAACATGAAGCTTGGACCACGTAATGAACAGCATTAATTTTTGAACATTCATTGGACCTGGTCCCTTCATGTTGTAGCTGTGACAGGCTGATTTCTTGGTTCTTCATCTTATCCTTAAGGAATTCCTTTGCATGACTGCTAAGAGGCAGAAGTTGACTGGGCATTCCTAAAGTGTTGTTATTAGAAGCCAGTGACATCGAAGAACCCTCAGAAAAGCAGATCTGAACATTGACTCTCCTTTTCCATCCTCATCATCTCTGATACACCTGAGCCCATTGATACAGTCATTGTGAGGAGGCAGCTTAAGAATTTTCCACTTTTATGGTGAACCTCCACATATCCTAGCATGATGTCTCTGTCCATGGACTGGCCCATACTAGCAATATGTCAAATGTAACTGAGAAAAAGTTTCACCATCCTGGACTTTAAAGAGCACCCTGATTGGACTTCCTCCGAGACAGACTTGTTTGTGCTTTTGGCAGTCCATGTGATGATAATCAACAATCTTCTACACAACCACAACTCAAAGGTGTCAGTTCTTCTTGTTCTTGGTGTGTTATTCTTATTCATTGTCCATCCCAGGAAATTTCAGATCATGTTTTCCAAATTTCCAACAGCAATTGACCTGAGGGAAATGAACTGGTCTTGGCATTTGCTTTGTGGCTATCTGAGGCTCTTCACAATTTATTGGCAGAAGGGAACTGACTCAATGACAGTTCAATGCCCGTTTCTTGTGCTGTAGGAATTCTTAAGCAACCATGATCTCCATTGCAAGAAGGTTGGAAGTAGACAGGTCAATGTAGGAACGGTCCCAGAACAGGAGTGTTTTGTAACTTAGAAAGAGGAGACATAATTATCCACTTCTCTTTGTGGGAATGAGGTTGGATGATGATGATGATGATGATTATAATATTACTTGATGTGAATTCTTAAGTTATTGTATAAACACATACTCAAATAAGATGGAAGCAGAGAGATAAAGGACGTGCAGGGGGAGAGGGGAATTAATCATGGGATTATACAATTTGATGGATGGGGAGGTTAGGGAACTGGAAATAATTTGTTCTTGAAAACAATGTACTCTTCTGCAGCAAGAAAGCTCAAAGGCATCAACTCTCCTTCTATCACCCCTAGCCATTGTCTAGCTCTCTGAAGCACAGCAAGTAATGGCAAAGACCATGGCCTGTAACAGGCACACCTTAGTCCCCAGACTGACATCATTGTTCCTCAGTACTTTGGAGAAGTCTCTGACAGCAGACTTTCCAGAATGCAATTCTTTTCATTTCCGGGCTGCTGGTACCAAGAGTGTTAATTGTAGAGCCAAGCAAACTAAAGCTGTTAACAATCTCAATCTCGCCACCATTTTTCATGATGCTGCCAATTGGTCCAGTGGTGAGAATCTTTGTTTTCTTGATGCTGAGCTGAAGGCAGCAATCCTTGACCTTCTGCAGCAAGTGCTTCAGGTCCTCTTCAGTTTGAGAAAGCAGGATTGTGTCATTTGCATAATGCAGATTATTGATACGTTTACCTCCAATCCTGATGCCACACTTCTCATAGAGCCCAGCCTCCAGGATAATCTGTTGTGAATATGGATTTAAAAGATATGGCGATAGGACACATCCTTGATGCATACCCTTCCCAATTTTGAACCATGCAGTGTTTCCTTGCTCTATTCTGATGACTGCCTCCTGGTCCAAGTATAAGTTTCACAGAAGCACAATCAAGTGTTCTGGAGGAGCATTTACAATAGCCAACCACAAATTGAGATACATGTTAATGAACATATCTAGAGACACAAAAGACCTATGCAAAGAAAACTTTAAGAACATTTCTATGAGACACAACAAAAGAGCTAAATAAATGGGAAAATGTGTCCTATTCATGGACAGGAAGACTCAATATTATTAAAATGACAATCCTACTAAATCTTATTAAAATGATAATCCAATGATAATCTACATGTTTAATGCAATCCCAAAACAGACCCCACATTCCTTTTTCAAGAAGAATGAAGGGGAAATTGTCAAGTTAATTTGGAGAGGAAAGAGACCCCAAATAAACAAAATACTTCTGAAGAACAAAATGAAGTAGCAGGCATGACACTCCCTGACCTCAAAACCTACTACTACACAGCATTAGTAACCAAATTAGCATGGTACCGGTACGATGACAGGAACATAGATCAATGGGGCCGAATTGAGGACCCAGAAATGGACCCAGCTATCTGCAGTTAACTGATATCCAACAATGAAAGAAAACCTATCAAATGGGGAAATGACAACCTTTTCAACAAATTGTGCTGTCAAAACTGGACTGCTACCTACAGAGAGCTGTAACAGGATCCACATCTAACACCATAAGCAAAACTCAAGTCCAAGTGGATTAGAGACCTGGGAGCAAAGCCCCAAGTCAGAAAGTTCTTCAGAGACAAACTGGGATCAAGCATAGACTGCCTAATCTATGGTATAATGAGACAGTTAAATCCAGCCAGAAATGCACATCTGGAGAAGATAACATTAATGAATGCAAACTCCCAAACATTACATTCCTTTGAGTGTCAAAAACATTTTTAAACAGGGTGAAAAGAAAACCTACTGACTGGGAAAAAACATGTGGCAATACCATCTCAACAGGGCTTCCAATAGAAAAAAGCTGATCACAAAATTACAAAATGGGCAAAAGACATGGAAAGACTTTTCACAGAGGACAATATTCAGATGGCCAACAGGCACATGAAGAAATGCTCCAAATCACTGGCAATAAGAGAGATGCAAGTCAAAACCACAAAGCGATACCATATCACCCCAGTAACAGTGGCAAAGTTCAACAGGAAAGCAAATAATAAACGTTGGAGAGGATGTGGAGAGTTAAGAATTCTTATGCACTGTAGGTGGGATTGTAAAATGGTCCAACCACTCTGAAAAGATCTTTGGGGTTTTGTAAGAAAGCAGAACATAGAAATCCGTATGACTGAACTATTTCACTGCTTGGAATATACCCGAAGAAAATTAGAAATGAGACATAAATGGAAAATGGAGACGTGTACATCAATGCTCATAGCAGTGTTATTCACCATTGCGAGAACATGGAAACAACCAACCCAAATGTCCAACAACAATGGAATGGACTGAGAAATTGTGGTACATTCACATGATGGAATACTACTGCGCAGCACGCAGGTACAATGATTTTGAAAACTGATACCTAATTTGGGACTGGAGAGCATTACGCTAAGAGAACTAACTCAATAAGGACAAATACTCTGTAAGGCCATTATTGTAGAAACAGAAAGAAAACTAGTAAAACTGGTTTGAATATCCAATCACAAAGGCAAGAGGATAGGAGCAGAGGGGTGAAAACAGGCAGGGGCGTAATCATAGGGTGGCACAATGTGAAGGGTACAGGGAGGAATAGGTGAAGGAAATGGGAAAAATTTGGTGTGAAAAATAATGTATGTGAACGTTGTAAGAAAATCAATATAAAATAAAGATTTATTTAAAAATAAATTTTATTTAAAAAACCATTAGGATTCAAATAATGTTTTAAATATGAATATAGGCTTTTTTTTTATTCTGGGTTGGACCTTACTTCAGATAGGATATGCTAGACCTTGGTGCAAAAAAACTTAACTTGAATACCTACTAGGTTAAAAGAGTTCAGGAAGATTGTGTTTGTGAATCTAGGTGACACTCTTAGCCAGCTGTCCCCTATCTAAAGGTGCAATGTAATCTGGCCATACCCCTTCTTTCTATTTTCTATTTGTCATAAAGCCTCTGACTAGTGTAAATGTTTACCATGATCAGTGGCTCAACAAAAAGCTGGAGATTCATGTCCATTCAGAGGTACCGCACAAGAAAGGCCTGGTGATTTACTTCTGAAAATCGAGCCAGACAGCCCCTATAAACACAGTTCTGCTGTGACACAATTCACCAGAAACTTATTTTATATGATCTTATATGTTGTCCTCAGGAGTGAAAGAACTGAAGTATCAAAGGAGTATCCCTTTCAGTAGATGTGCCTGCTGTCAAGTCCAACATAACGTTAACATAACGTTAACAGAAGGACTAAGAAATGCCTAACAACAGAGTGGTGCTTTTTCCCACCAGGTGTGTTTGTCCCTAGGAAAGTTTTTCAATGGGGATGTTTCAGGCTGTGACACCTGGTGACATGTTCCGGGCATCTAGTGGGTAGAAGGTAGGGATGCTATTACTCAGCCTATAAAAGAGTGGGCCAATTTCATAGCAAAGAATAATCCAGTTGAAATGTCAGTACTGCATTAGATAAAAACGTCTTCTTTGGGTCGGGGAAATTTCCTGGTCCAAGATGTTGTCGGAAGCCTTTCAGTGAGATTGGAAATCACCCATCAATTGCTGCTACCTGCCCATCAGCCAACTTAGAAGCGAGCCAGCATTCTGGAACCTTCCCTACTCCTACTTACTTTTTGGCCTGGTTGAGCTGCTCCTTGCTTTCCTCCCTCAGCTTCCCAGAGGGTATTAATACTGATTTCAGAATGCCCATGTGCATGGAAGCCCGCCGTTGAATGTAGCACATTATGATGTAACATAGCACATTAGCCACAGCAACCCAACAGGGCTCCAGTCAGACCTCTCTCTTTGTTCTGACTGAAATGAAGCTCTCCTGTAAGAGCCCTTCTCAGAAAGCAATCCAGTGCAATGCTACACAATATCCTGATTCCAATTACTTCTTCTGTCCTTGCCTATCATTTGGAAAAACCAATCCTCCCTTAATCATTAAGGTCATTCCGGAAGCACAGCAAAGTCATTTCACTGATGGAAGTAGAATCTTAATGAAAGTCCTGACACCCACAAGACCCTAATGAGCAGACAGGGATGGTCGCTTAGTCAAGAGTCTCAAGCATGCCCAGAATATCAGCAGGCAAGTTTTACAATCCTGACACAAACGACTCTCTTGCAATGACAGAGAGGGTCCACTAATGCCTGATTCAGATGCTTAGTCACACAATGAGTCAGCAGGGCTGCTAATAAGCATCAAAAGCATACACAACACGCATGGGGCTGGCTTTCCATTTGTCGTGCTGACTCCAGAGGCAATTTTCTTCTGCTTCAGAAACAGCTAGACAGTTCACAGAGACAGAGGTGATGTTTTCCACCTCTCAGCAAACCCAGTTCATTAGTCTGAGGAAACCAGGAGCATCCAAGATGCTTTGGGGTCCACAAGTGAGAATGGGAGGTGGTGTCATGATGAATGGTAAGTGCATTGCCGGGCGCAACCTGACTACCTCACCTGAGACCCGGAGGGGCAGGCTTAGGAAGAGTGCATTGGTTTTTCTATGCTCCCTAAATCACAGTGACAAAAACAATAAAATGCTGCTAAGAACAACAGACATCTATTATCTCATAGTTTTGTGTATCAGGGGTCCAGATGCACCTTAGCTGGGTCCTCTGGACAAAAGTGGAGCTGGCAGGGTTTGTCTATAAGCCTCAGTTTCTCATCTGAGACTCAGGGACTTGTTCCAAACTCATTCAGGTTGTTGCCCAAATGAAGCCTTAAAATCAAATTGTATGAAAAATGCCTAAAGAAACAATGGATATTTTTAAAAGAAACTGAAGAGGCAATGGGCTTAAAGCAATGAAATAGTTGAAGCAGCAGAAATAAGACTAATGGGAGAGAGTTACAAGGAAGCACAAATCTCTTCAAGACAAGGAATGTATTTTCAAAATTTAGAAAGCTGTCCAAAATGAAATATATTCTGAGGAGGAAAATTCACATTTGAGACAAATCCCATTCATGAGTGTTCTTGATTTACTGGCTTAAATCCATTCATTATGACCTTTCTCACCTGTATCATTACCCATGTCATCTTCTCAATGTGATCATGTATAAACAGGTTTCTCTCATCACAAATAAAACTCAGTGTTCTCAGTCTCTCACTTCACTAAACCACTGCATCGTTCCCCAACCCCTTTGACTATCAGCTCATTGGAAGTATGGTAACAACATATGGTCTATCATCCTTCACAGTATCCACTCACTGTTGAGTCTACTCAGTCTGGTACTGGCCACACCAAACCACCCCTCCTGATTCTGACAGGACACAGTTGCCCACTTACATCCTCCTTTTAAAAACATCTGGTCCTTAGCTTCTTTATGTTCCATTTTATGTTCACTTCTCTCTGCCTTGATAGACGATAAAGCGTTTTAGGATGTGTTCTGCCCTTGCCTGCTCAGCTCTGACTTGTCACCCATGTTCTAGTCTCCAGTCATATTATACAACTATTATATCCCTGTGAGAGCTGTAAGTCATTCCCAAAAAGCCACTTACTTTGCACATCATCCTGTGTACATGGTGGACTAATTTTACAGCTATTTTGGCCACACGACCAATTCACAGCATATTTTTGTCTATTGGCAACATGGAAGCACCTTTAAGACACCATCCCCAATTCCAATTAAATTTTTTAAAAACGGAGGAAAAGAAATCTTTTCTATGTAGAATTTGGAGTTTGTTGTTGTTGTTAAGTGCCATCAAGTCGCCTGCAACTCCTTGTGACTCTATGTACTGCAGCTCTGAAGGCGGCCCTGTCCTAAGCCATTCTTACTGTCTTCGACAAACCTAACCCCCATTTGCCTTAGTTACTCTATCAATCCATCTCATCCAGGGTCTTCCTCTCCTGTGCTGTCCCTCCACCATTCCAAGCACAATGTCCTTCTCCAAGAACACATACCCAAGGTATGTGAGACACAGCTTCAAAATCTAGCCTCCAAGGAGAAACTTGGTTTCACCTTCTCCAAAATAGACCTATTTGTTTTCTTGGCAGTGCATAGTATGTTCAAGGCTCTTCTCTAGCACAATTCAAAGGAACTGATTAGTCTTCTGTCATCCTTAGTCACTGTCCAGTGCTCTGAAGCATATCCAGTAATTACGAAGACCATGGCCTAGGTTAGGTGCACCTTACTCTCTAGACTAACAGCACTAACAGCACTCTAGAGAGGTCCCTGACAGATTTTCAATGCATTTTGTCTTTTGATTTCCTAACTGCTGATTTTAAGAGGGCTACAAATTGTGTCAATATCTAATATTTGGACAATCTTAGTACCACTCCAGATGCACATTTTACCTGCTGAGAGCAATTTATTAAGAGTTCTTGGGTGATTGACTATTACCTACAAAGTTGGTGGTTCGACACCATCCAGAAGTAACTATCAGGAAAAGAAAGTTTGGTGATTTGTTTCTGAAAGGTCAAAGTCACCAAAACCCCTACAGAGTACTATGTTGACACAGAGAGTATTATTAGGAGTCAGAATAAATCAGAAGGCAGCTGGTTGGGAGTTTTGGGAGGCAGGGAGAACAAGCCTTTACTGACAGAGTTGAGAATGCATACTTTGCTTACAAGAAAACGGCCCACCTAGAAGCAGAAAGTATGTGTTCCTCCCTAGATCCTCCTGTTAGAGAATATCCTTCAAGATTCCTTTTCTACTCTCATCTGGACACATGGAAATACCACACTTGCAAAACCCTTTGGATGTTCTCACCAATGGACCAGGAAGATAATTTGGAGGAATATTCCAACTCTCAAGACTACATATTCTGAAGAATTGTGAAAGCTTTCTACATTTAAAAAGATGTAACATAGTGCTCGCTTCGGCAGCACATATACTAAAATTGGAACAATACAGAGAAGATCAGCAAGAAGTGTTCCATAAAAAAAAAAGATGTAACATAAATAACTGACCCCAAATTGTCCAATTAATAAAGTAGAAAATGCTAAGTGATAAAATGCCAAACATACATTACTACAAAGGTTGTTGTCATTGCGGTGTCATTGAGTTGCCTGCAATTCATAGCGACACTACGCACAATAGCTCTGAACCCTTCCCTATGCTGAGCCAATCTCTCTAACTGATACATCAACCTCCATTATTCCAGTCACTATACTAGATCTGCAGAATAAATACTAGAGCACATATCTGGTAATATGGGTTAGAATAATGCTCCCAAAATACAGAAGAAAGAAGAGAGTAAGATTCAGAATATGTCCGATGTGAATTTACTTACAGAGGACATCATTCAAGTGACAATTACCAGAGATTTGGGAGCTCTGGTGACCTAGTGGTAAGAAACTGCCACTACATCGAAAGCACATGGTTTGAATCCACCAAGTACAGAGGACAATGGAAAACAATCTCCTTCTTTGTGATTAACTGCCTCTGAAAAACTGCGGGACAGGTCAGCTATTGGGGTGGGGTGGGAGGTTCGAACCCGATGGTATACAACAAGAGGGGATCTTTCAAACATGCTGTAAGTAGTTGTTAGGTGCTGTCAAGTCAGAACATAGCTAATCCTTCAATGAGATTTCAGAGGTAATAAATCACACTGTAGTTAAAAAAAGAATCACAAAAATAGAGCAAATCTATGCAAATGGTTATAGACGATCATAGGTCCAAATAGGGACCTTGTATCTAGAAGACAGACAGACACACACACACACACACACACACAAAGTCTTATGCCAATTCAAAAAAAGAGACTCAATTGGAAAATAATAAGCAAAGGAAATGAAAATACATTTTTGAAACGATAATCAAATGACCAGTAACAACATGAAAAGATGTTCAACATCCTTAGCCATTAAATAAACTTGAATCCAAATTTCAATGAGATTCCACATCATAAGTGAAAAGGATGATTTTTTTTTTAAAGGGCAATGGCAAGTGGAGCAATTTTAGACCTTTCACACTGATAACAGAAATGTAAGATGATATGGCCACTTTGCCAAACATGGTGGAGTTACCTAAAAGTGTGAAGTTACCACAGGCCTTGGTAATTCCACTCCTAGCTTGATCTACAAAAGAATTCAAAACATATCTGCACACAAATGTTCAAAGGAACACTACGTCTAATAGCCAACAATGTAGCCACAACCATCATGTGAGAAGTGGATAAACAAAATTCAGTGTAGCCACACGATTTAATATTAATCAGCAATAGAAATTTACTGATTCATGCTGCATGGCATGAATAAGCCTTCAAAGCACTGCAAGGGAGTGGGGAACAAAAACCAAAACATTACAAAGGAAATAAATCAGTCCCAAATGACTGTTTACACGAAGAATCCCAAAATGAGAAATCCACAGATACAAAAAGTAGATTAGTGGTTTCCTGTGGATTGGAGATGGGAGGAGGGAGTGGGGAGTGACTGTCGATGGGCATGGGGTTTGATTTATGGTAACAAAATTTTTCTGAAATTAGATTACAGGGGATGATTGCACAACTCTCTGGATATATTAAAAACCACTGAGTCTTACACTTTAAATGGGTGAAATCTATTCATGTGAAAATACGAAAGTCATGGGAACCAAACTTGGAGCAGTTCAGAGGCAAATAAGCAGGAGGGAATATTGATCTGCTAAAATAATTGCTGTGTTTTTTCTGCGATTCCAAACTGAAAGCCACTTCCTGTGGTTCATTAACTCCACCCAAGTTACAAAATATAAAGGTCTGAAAGTGAACACACGTTCATGTGCAAAGTCACAGGGCAGGAAACCACCACAGACCAAAGAGAAATTAGCACAATGGGCTGATATAAGACAATGTTTTGAGCTCTGATGGTCTAGTGGCAAGAAGCTGTGCTGCAATCCTAAAGGCGCACAGTTCAAATCCACCACATGCTCTGCTGGAGGAGGAGAAATCTCCTCCCGTGCCAGTTGGACCTGATTCAACGGTACACAATAAAGGAAATAAGTTAAATTTTTTTTTAAAAAGACAATGCTTTATTAAAAAGCAACGTGATATTTAGAATATATGTTCATTTTCCTGCCTCTATAAATTAACAACTATTTGTCTAATTGTGAGGGATATGAAATATCTTGGTAAAGCATTGTGAAAAAGAAGCATTCTATAAAATCCTATGTCCACAGCTCGCCCCCAAGCAGACAGGCAGCAGATAGCTGTTCCATGACCATCAAGTTTCTGAATGCTTTCAAATCCCGCACTTGCTCCTTAACCTTTCAGTTCACATTTTCAGCTAAAATGCAACAGTTGTAAAGAGTCATCTCCATGTACCCATTATCCATAGTTTTAAGAGTCATACTTACTTTCTTATAGAAGCTTGCTATCTCTCCCTTTTTTTTGACATTTCAATTTTTTTTTCATTAATTTCAATGAACATCTACAAAGATTTTGGAATTCCATTCATTCATTGTTACACTTTTCTCCCCGCTCACCCCACCCCCCTACCCCAGTTCACTCCTCTCCTTGAAAAGCAAAAGAAAAACTCCTTCATTGGTATGCCATCCCCCTGCAACCCCCCACCCCACGTATACTCCACTCTACAACCCTCATTCTGGACTCTTAGGATAATCATAATGCCCTAAAATATATTACTTTTAAACTATTCTCTCCCTCAGCGGCTTCAGTGCAGTAAACACAATTTATCCAGTTTTTCTCAGTCTTACCCCCACCCCTCTCCCTTTTTATAAGCTCTCTCTGTACGTGTACACACACACGCTTCTCTCCTTTTTAATAATAAATAACTGATGGGAAGGTTCATTGAACCCATGTAATTGCCTTTTCCTCATTAATCTCTTTTCCTCCTCCATAGATGATGACTGAAAACAAGCCATGATTCAAAATTGTTTACACAGACACCAACTGCCTTATTGCAGCATACTTATAATCAAATGGTTGTTGTGTACTGTTGAGTCTGAACCTATCCATAGCTGAACTTCCAGTTTATTTTCAAAAGGAGTAAACCCACAAAGGAAGAGCTTGCCAATTGTTGTCCCACAGAACAGATGATGGATTTGGGCTGCATGTTTGCTGCTATCAGATGGATCCTGGCTGAAACAGAAGAATGAACGCTTGTGCTGCATTGACTATGCAAAAGCATTTGACTGTATGAACCATAACAAACTATGGCTAACATTAAAAAGAATGGGAATTTCAGAACACTCAACTATGCTTATATGAAATCTATGTGTAGTTCAAAAAGCTGTGGACTAAACAGAGCAAGGGAGCACTGCACGGAATAAAATTAGGAAAAGCATGACTCAGGGTTGTATCCTTTCTCCATGTATATTTCACCTGTATGTGGAGCAAATTGTTCAAAAAGCTAGGTATTATAGAGAAAAATGTGACATAAAGATTGGAGAACGTGTGATAACCTGTTTTATGCAGATGACACAAAATTGCTTGCTGTTAGCAATCAAGGCTTGAGGGGCTTGCGAGAGAAGATCAAGAATTGAAAGCCTTCAATATGCATTACATCTCAACAACAAGAAAACAAGTAGGCAACATCACGATAGAGGGAGAAATGAGATTGAAATTGTCAATAATTCATCTTACTTGGATCCATAATCAACACCCTTGGTACCAACAGGCAGGAGAGCAGAGTATTCCTTGGAGGCAAGGATGGGAAAGCTTTGTCTCGCTAACTTTGGCCATGTTGCAAAAGGACAGGTGGAAAGGAACAGGGGTGATGAAAGGGAGGAAGACCTGCAATCAGATGGATTGACATCGTATTGCAGCAAAGGGCTCAAGTATGACAGACGGTGAGGCTGCCACAGGAGAGGACAGGGTTCAGATCTGTTGTTCATAAGAATCGCTGTGAGTCATACTCCAGTCGACGGCACATCAACCAGCCACCAGAACTCAGTTTTAGAATATAGTCTGAAATGGGTGGCAAGTGGAAGAAGTTGCTTACTTAGCCAAGAGTATGTTTAGAATTATTTTAAAAAACTAGTAAAGAAATTTCTTTTCGGGAGTTAACTTAGAATGGTTATTTCCAACAATGTACATTCATCCTCTGGAATGTTACTGATTTGATTTTTCAAATTTTAAAATGAGGCAGTTCCAAACATACTTAAATTGAGAAATCTAAAACCATCCTAAGAAATTTATAAATGAGAGAAACTGAGTATATAAAATTATGCAAAGTGTAATTCCATTTATGTTTTCTTGAGAAAACTATATTTGTACTTTTACATATTAATGTATGTAAATGGGTAGAAAATAGCCTGGAAGAATGCAAACCAAAGTGTTAACAGTAATTACCTCTTAGGAAGCAAATGGGAAACTGGAGAGGGGAGCTGCTTGATCTGCAGAAGTAGGGATGGATAAGACATTTCTTTTTTTAATAATTTATATCTGAAAAACATCCATTTGCTAACAATGCCATCATTCATATGATATTCTAAAGAACCCACATGGCACAGATGCGTTGAGAGTTCAACCTCCAGAGAAAAGGTGGTCCATTCCAATTCACCCAGAGCCATTTGGGAACGGAAGCTGTGAGATCCTTTCTGAAGGTTCATAGGCGTGGAAGCAGTTCCACTCTGTATAGCTGGGGTCACCATAAGTCAGATGGCAATCAACAACTGTATATACATGTACATACACAGACAGCTGATTAATGGAGAAAAGGAGTGGGAGAGGGAGAGAGAGAGGGAGAGGGCCAGTCAGACTAATAGACATAAAATGACACAGAAAGAGATGGCTCATTTGTTCCCCATGGACTAGCTGGTGGATTTGAACTACATACCTTCAGTTGATACCACACTAAGGCACCAGAGAAAAATTAAAAATTAGCTACCATTTCCCAAATGCTCCACCTTTCACACATGGTTAACTTGTTGAAACTTGTATTAGTGTACTGTACCAGGCAATACCTTAGCAAGACAATAATATAATCAATCTCAAGGAACATTTAAAAAACAGATAACAACTGCACCCTGTGCAAATTAAGGCCAGTCTGTGCCAGAAAACTCCCCCCAAAACAAAAAACAAACAAAATGCAGGTAAGAGCTGTAAGACAGTGAAAATGTAACACTATCTTACTGTTTTGTTTTGTTTTTTTTAATTATGCTTCATAGTAAGAATGTAACATAGCACTTGACTTAGAGTAGCTGAGCTGGGTCTCTTTCGACCCTCTTATTATTCATGGGAACTTCCAAAACTGTACCAAAATACACTGTAACTCAGTGTATCCCTCGCCTGGTTTTAATGGTGATGGGGTCTTACTCTTGTTATATCCAGTCCTTCTCCACTGTTGAGAGACCATTCCCTGAGCATCCCTGGAGTGACTTGGTGGTCTGGCTTCGCAAGGGACTGGTTCTTCAAGAGTGTTTACTCTTTTAGACAGTAAAGATAGGGCGTCCCTCCAGAGTTGAGGACTAATTAGTTTACATCCTCTATAATTAAGTCTCTTGTTTTCTACAAGCAAAATTTTGGTACATTTCTTTACTGCCCATTTTATAAGCTTCGAGATCTGTAAACCCAGTGTTCCTCAGCTGTGATGCCAGCTCCAGAAAGATCAAGCATCTACATAGGCCTCTATGTTGAGCCCTGGAAACAAGATGGCTGTGGCGTGAAGGTGAAGCTTAAGCTTCCTGTGGGTCTGTGGCCCTTTTCTCAGAACCACCACTCATACCTTCTCCAAAATGTAGCAGCCTATTGTGTGAGTTTGCAAGTAGTATACAATCTAAAATTCTTCAAGCTTCTTGACAGCCACTTCCTCTTTTCATGTTATTTTTAAAAAGCCTAGTCATTGTTGCATGAATAATTCCTTTTTACACGTATTAGTACAAGCGTTGTTCCAAATTTCATCCATAAATATTTCAGTAAGTAGCCATTATTGTTAATACTCTTTAAAATGACTCTAACCAGAGATGATGGAACATGTAGTTGGGTGTCATCCTGTCAAGTATGCATATTGTGCACCTGTATCACACTCACAATTTCTGCCAGGCTCGAGCTCATTGGTACTACACATCTGTCTTGTTGAGAGTCTTTCTCTCTTTCTCTGAAGCTCATCTTTACCAGCATGATGTCTTTTTTCCAAGGACTGGTCTCTCCTGACAACTGTCCTTGCCATCAGAAAAAAAGTGCCAGCATCCATGCCCCTAACGAGCAGCCTACTTGTACCTCATCAAAGACAGACAGACAGAAATGTTTCTGACTGTAAATCTGCTGGGACAAATCCAATTCTCAGCACCAAGAAAGATCTAGTGCCCAGGTCTGGCAGCTATAAGACCACAATCCATTCACGGCACAGAAATTCTGGGGACGAAATATGTTTTAAAATCTAAAAATTCTCCAATTTTAGATAGGTCAGGGGATGCAGACTATATTGCAGGACCTAGTGCACAAGGCAATAAATTAGCACTGATATTCCTGAGATGAAATGCAAATATCCAGAGAGAGCAAGGGGAGATTTAAAAGAAGCTCCAGCCAGTCTAGGTCAAATTTGTCAACAAACACATAACTAAAATTTTGCCTTGTCCGGGTGTAGCCTTTTTGTAAAGTCTGGGGTGGGGGTAGGGGAACCAAACACCACAGCTACAGGACTAAGCTTGTTTAATCAAGTTGAAGATTTAGGCTCTCAGCTGACATAAGCCTGACAAGCAGAAACATTAAAAAATTTTTCCACAAACCATTTATTAAGAAGTATGGCCCCTTTTAAAAATAGACCCAGCTGAAAGGAAATTCTTTTAATGCATTAATGAGATTTCAAATCACACGACTAATTTGACTGTATTAGTGACGTCCACGATTTAATCATGTTTCCATTTTGGAAGTGTTAAACATTTCTGAGCTCTCTTGATTCAACTTGAACATGAATGATAAAGTCACTTGGTGAATTCAGATGAAAGAAAAGATATTCACAAAATGTAGAAGGATAGGTGTTTAACCAAAGATGAATAGCAAAGAAGCTGGAAGAAATCATCTCCAGAGGGTCGGGGAATATTTGTATTTTTGTTCACTCAGCAAGAGGAACAAAGCTGGCAACCTGCATACAGCTAATGGTGGTAGGAAACAGAGAGAGGAGGACTACCCAGGAAGCCTGTGCCTTCTGTTGTCCTGCCAAGAACAACAATGGATAAGTTGCTAAAATGAAAGCTGACTAGGTTGTCTCCAGAAAACATCAGACTGTGGTCCCAAAGCACTTGTTATTGCTGTAAAATTGGCTTCAAATCATAGTGATCCTCTGGACAAGCTTTACCTGATCCTGCGCCTTCCTCACAACCTCTACTGTGTTCAAGCCCTGACTGTAGTCAGTGTATTATACTGACGGGCTTCCTCTCCTTTGCTGACCATACTTTTTATGCTTAATCTAAGAATACATTTTTCTATGCTTGATATCCCTTCCTAATAACATGCTCAAATCTTGCTTCTAAGGAATACTCTGCTTGCACTTCTTCGAGGACAAACATTCATTCCCATGGAAGTCCCTGGTATATTCAATATTCTTCATCAACATCACAATTTACACACATCAACATGCTCCGAATTGTAGGTATATCTCTGGGTTGATGAAACAATGCTTCAGTACTTATTGACCATACACTATGTGTCTGGCAGTTTTCTAAGTGCATTGTGGACTGTTAAGAAGCATAAAGAATGGAGAATGTGGCTTATACGAGGACACAAATTTATTGGCAATTTTCTAGGTGGCAAACATGGCAATATGCTGTTCAGTTTAGACATAGACAAATGAATCCAGGGAATTCCTAATTATTGGGAGTGGCAGATGTAAGCCACAGATAATTATAATCTAGTTTCACAATGATGCTATCACGGCTCAAAAATTATAAGATTATGTTTTGTCACTTATATTCTGGAGTATATGAAGACATATATGAGGCATCCAGATTATAGGAAGACTCATCACCAGTCTATGTTATGCAGATGACACTGCTATGGGCAAATCTGATGGCAAGGCATAACTTTGAAGATTATAGTATGGCCTGCAAAAGGCAAGGAAATTGCAATCACCTCAAGTGCATGTAAAAGCTGGGCAAGTAATTGGAAAGACGTAAGAACTGATAGCTCTTAATTGTGGTGGTAGGCAAGGACACTGAATGTAACTGGACTGTCAAAAGAAGTTTAGAAAGAATGCTCTTTTGAAGCAAGGAGAAAGAGACTTCACTTCAAATATTTTGGGAATGTTATTAAGAGGCTAGTGTATGAAGAAGGAAAACATGCTTGATAAAACATAAGATCAATACAAAACATGAATATCCCCAGCAATGTGGTCTGACACAGTGGTTTAAAGAACAGGCCCAGCCCCTTGGACTTCACCTAACCAAGGAAATTGCTAGGCCAAGAAGGTTGTTCACTCACAAGTCATCTTCTTGCTTCTTGAACATGATCTCAGGAGCCCTGGCCCCTGCCAGAGCCAACACTTGAGCTGCTAACCCTTTGGACCCCCTTCCTAGCTGCATGAGACACAATGGAAAAACAAGAAACCACAATCCAGAACATGAGGACCAACGTTTGAGGTGCAGCAACATGTTGGACAGATATATGAGTGGAGTTGAAGAGATGGAACACAGACCAGTGAAATAGAAGATAGAATTCTTAACACTGATCTGCTAAAACAAAAAGCAGAATAAAAAAGGAAGGGAAAAAAAGAAAGCCTAAGAATAATGTAGGACACAATCAAGAGGAATAAGAGGCACATAATTGGAGTCCCAGAACAGGAAGAAATAATATATATATATTCTCTCTTTCTTCATTATACCTGAAAAGTTTTCTTCTAGTAATTCTTCCATGACTTTCTCTGTATCATTACTTGCTTCTTCAACATCTTCAAAAAAACCCAATATCCTCTTAAAAATATAGATATAAAACCTATGGCAGAAATAAATGAAACAGAAAACATTATAACAATCGAAATTATCAACAAGACCAAGAGTTGGTTCTTTGGAAAGGTCAATAAAATTGACACACCTCTAGGAACAATAACAAAGGAAAAGAGAGAAAACACACAAATAATCCAAATAAGAGTTGAAAGGGGCAATGTCACAACAGAACAAATTAAAAATAATAACAATGGAATCTTATGAAAAACTACAAACAATTTGAAAACCTAGAAGGAATGGACAAATATTAGAAACTTATAACCTACCTAAACTGACAGACTGAAGTAGAACACCTGAAAAGATTCATTACAAAATGAAAAACTGAACAATAAAACATCTTCCAAAAAGAAATTGCCTAGATTAGAAGGTTTTACTAGTGAATTTGACCCAACATTCAGAGAATAACTGTCACCAAATCTACACTAAACTATTTCAGAAAATAGAAAAGATGGAATTCTCCCAGATTCATTCTATGATGAAACAAACATATCCTTGAAACCAAAGTCAAGTAAAAACACCACCAAAATAGAAAACTGAGCCAATATCTCTCATGAACATAGTTTAAAAGCTCAATAAAATTCTGGCTGATGGAATTCAATAGAACATAAAAATATAATTCAACATGAACAAGATAGATTCATAACAGTTATGCAAGGATGATTCAACATAAGAAAAAGAATCAGTGTAATTCATCACACTAACAAAGTAAAGAATTTCCACTATGGAAGGTGGCCTGGTACTTTCTCAAAAAGTTGGAAATAGAATTACCATTTAACTCAGCAATTCCAGGGAAAGAAACCAAAGCTGACCCCAAAACAGATGTATCCACACTCATGTTTATTGCTGAGCTATTCACAATGGAAAAGAGATAAAAGCAACTCAAGTACCATCAACTCAAGTGTCATCATCAAATGAATAGGTCACACGATGGAGTACTACAGAGCACTGAAAATGAAAGAACTAAGAAAATATTACACAACATGGGTGACACTGGGGGAATAGTTTACTGAAATATCTCATCACAAAAGGACAAATATGGTTGGAGGAACCTGAGAAAAGAGGAGATGCTATAATGAGCACTGCACTGGAACAAATGAAGGAAAGAGTTGTTTAAAAGGAATATATGATGACTGACAACAGTTCAGAATAAGGTGCATAGAAAAGTGGACTAGGGGAAGAGGGTAGGGAGGAAAATGCAGCAATAAATGAAGAAAAACCCGCCTTTTCCGTAGATTTCCGTTAAAATCACAATAAAAATGAAGTGGGAAAAAAAGTGCTGAAATGAAAAAAAGGAAAAAAGAATGGGCTTAAGGATGGACACTATTCTAAAGATGGTATAAGACCAAACACTGTTTTGTCCTGTTTGACAGATTACCACTAGGCATCAGAAACTTCTGTCAAAAACAAGGTTAACCCTAATATCTAAGTAGAACTCTCCCTCTTATTGCCATTGAGTCAGAACCAATTCATAGCTGACCCTCAAGTGGGTTTTCTGAGGCTGTAAATTGTGGAAGAAAGATAGACAATCTTCCCGGCATTTGGATTAGATCACCTGAGTTACATATTTAAGCAGAACGTAAAATACTATCTAAGATCTATCTTGTGGTCATCCGGGGAGATCTTTTTGACCCACAGATAAGTGGGAGAAGCTGGATCTTGTGTTATCAACTGTTGTTGCAGCCGTTAATGACCCTTTGACAACCCATGTGCAGTGGATTGAATCACTGTCACAGTCCTATGCTCTCCCACGAGTGGATGAAAACAAGTCATTTTGATCCACAGCATTTTCCCTGGTGATTTTCAAAAGGAAACCTCCCGGCAGCTCCTCTTAAGCCTGTTAAGCATCAAAGAAACAGGCAAGCTTCTGCTGACAGATGGGTGGATGGTGACTGCATGTAAGGTGTGCTGGTGGGGAATCGGTTTCTCTAATCACCTGAAGGGGCGCTCTTGTGGTTTGGTGTTAAGGACTTGCACAGCTAACACAAAGGTACATTGTTTGAACCTCCCAGGTGCTGCAGTGGGGGAAAGATGGGCAATCTCCTCCCATGTGATTGCCTTTGGAAACCTCCTGGAGGATCAGCCTGGAGTCGATTTCAACTCCACAGTATATAACAAAAATCACTTTAAGCTTTAACTGATCAGCCTTGCTGAGCACTGTCATTCCGTTGCCCAGCTCTCACTTTCCAGAGGCTTTCTGACATTGCAGGGTTTTCAAATGGTTGCAGACAATTCTGTTACATGGCACCTTGTCCACGTAGATTAGAGCAAAGGGCACAGACTTTGAGTTCAAATCCCACCATCTCTAAAGGCAGTTTCTGCTTCTTCACATACATGTATGTGTGTGCACGTGTACACACAGGCTAACATTTCCAAAACCACAAACCTGCAGAGGGGGGCCTGCCTTGGCAGAGGAGGGAACACATCAATCAAAAGGCAGTAGCTTCAGACAGTCACTGTTTTGAAGAATGTAAAATTGAAGGATGCCAAAGGCAATTAAACTCCAAAATAAACGTATGCTTCTGCCACCAAAAGAGGAGGTGTATTTGTGCAAATGAAACGAGGTGACAGCAAAAGCAAAGAAAAATAAGATCATTAAAAGCAGAGTAATGCAATTAGCATCCATAGTCATGCATACACACACACACACACACACACACACCCCACCCATGCCTACGGACTTTATCTGCTGTGGTACCAGATCTCGGAAGCCTAGTATTAAAATGAGGGGGCAGCAACATCAGGGTCTTGGCTGTCCTAGGAGAGGAAACAGGCTCTAATGACAAAGCATCTGTGTATCTCATGGAGAAGAGATATTGCCAAGATGCCAGCCAAGTTTTAGCAGGGCTTCCACACTCAGACGAACTAAGATGCGGAATTTGAGAGATTACGTCCACAAAGCCATAAGGTATGAACCTTATGGAGCACAACAACCCAATAGACTCTGTTGAGATTATGAGGGTGTTGGGTAGGTAGCCAATTCAAACACAATTGCCTTAGATCAGAGAGGTATCTCCAAGAAGCCTGGTGATGGCAGCTCTCATCAAGACTGATCGGATAAAGCTTAAAGAGATTGTTGTTATATACTGTGGAGTTGAAATTGACTCCAGGCTGACCCTCCAGGTTTTCAAAGGCAGTCAATCACATGGGAGGAGAGTATGCATCTTTCCCCCGCAGCAACTGGTAGGTTCAAACAATGTACTTTTGTGTTAGCTGTGCATTTCCTTAACACCAAACCACAAGAGCGCCCCTTCAGGTGATTAGAGAAACCAAGCAACCTTACCTGCTTTCCATGTCAAGACATCCATGTTGCAATGTTTTGTAAGGGTCAGCCATGGAATTCAGGCAAATCCACCCCATCCAACCCAGGTAAGTCCCCTTTTCAAAGCTTAACTTTCTTTACTCTGTGCACAGGACCACAGCTATTTCTACTTGGAACTGAGATCGAGGCTTGAGGAGACAAGTAGAAGACCTTCTTTTCCAGCCTACTACTAATATTTCTGTGCCTTTATTGTCTCAATGCCAGCGAGTTGGACTGTCCAGTAGATATGAATCCCACCAGAGAAATTGCCCGTCTTTCTCCATCAGGGCATCTGGTGGATTCAATGTAGCCTCCTCGGATTGGCAAAAACCTCTATCAACAAAGCCACCAGAGGTCAGTAAAATCCTCCTGTCATAAATACCAACTATGTTCATTCCAACATTTACACAGCCTTCCCCATCTCTGCTTAAGGAATGTGCCCTTGCCCACATATCCATCCACCAACTATCAGTCAATTCCTTTCACCCACTGCATCCTGAAAACATCTTACTTTTAATAGTTCCCCTTCAGTTGTAAAGTTTCATTTCATTTATGGGATGCCCTACATGTATTATGATAAGTATGCCACTTATAATATCTCATTGCCAGCTTAAGTTAAGGCTGTACCACTTTGTGTAATTACCTCTTCTTACAGGGAGTTTGGGTTTAGTAACCAAGAGAGTAAATACACTTTATTCAGATACTCACCATCTGAGAGAAATTACAATGTGCCTTGCTACTCTCAAATATGGTTTCTACTCTCTCGGGATAAAGGCAGACATTTTAAGGAATTAAATGCAAGGGAAAAGGAATGTATGGGAAGGGTCCTGGCAAGGAACTTTCCAGGGGTTTGACGAGGTTCTTTGTTCTCAGGATGGTTGTCAAACAGCCTGTGTTTAATATTCCAGCTAAGGAACCCTAATCCTGACCCTAGCTATGTCCTGGATTCTTTATATAATTTGTAGAAATTTCTTTATATCATTTCATTCTTTATATGATTTCTCCAATTATGCCTTTACTGAATTGACCAAAAATACGTAGTTCCTGGAATAACAATCTCGCAGCTAACTAATTAATCCAGGTAATGGACCTTACATAGGCATCTATTTACTATTGTTCTTTACGTGGGCACATACTTACTATTGTCCCCAAATTCTAAACTGTTTGACTCCTCCCACCACCAAATGTCATGGTTTGGTTTTGCACAAAACGTTCTCCTTTGCTAGTACAAATTGTCCTGACTCACAAAGGATTTTAGTTGCTTCAACAAATACTTGAAGGCCATCTGACTTTATTTTCCTTTGTTTACATATTATGGATGGTAAACATGTACTGTGTACAATGATGATGTTTTTACTCCTAGATCTTGCCTCACAGATATTCAAGTTTTGACTTATAAAGTTACATAGATGACTCTAGAAGACATTATGTGGACTGAGAGAAATCAGTCATAAAACAGAAAAGTTTACACACGAATTCATTCTTGGTTGGATATCAGGGCTGAGGTGAGAGGGGGGAAAAGGAGTAATATTTAATAAACAGTACTAAAAAGAAAACCCCCTCATTGCAAATCAAGTCAGAATAAATTGATAGTTGGCCCTCCAGTCAGTTTCTGATGTAAATGCCGTGGGTGGAGATTGCCCACCTCTCTAAGAGCCACTGTGGGACCACCAAAGATGAGTAATCTTTGGGCATAAACAGTAAGTGGATGATAAGACAGTGTGGGTATTAAAATAAAAGAAAAAGTGTAGAATGATGAAAGACCAACATGCTTTGTAAATTTGCCCTCAAATCCCAATAAAATGAAACTAACAAGAAAGTGATAGAAGGCAATAATAGTACAATGGATTGCACCAACAACTCTGATATGCAGATAATATACCTCTGCTTGCTGAAACTGAGGAGGACCTGAAGTGCTTGCTGCTGAAAGTCAAGGACTATAGTGTTCAATATGGATCAAAGAAGACAAAGATTCTCACCATAGGGCCAGCAGGTATAATCATAACAGATGAAGAGATTGAGGTTAACTATTTCAGTTTACTGGATTCCATAATCAACACCCTTGGCACCAGCAGTCAGGAAATCAAAATATGAATTTCACCGGGGAAATCTACTCACAGGGATCTCTTCAGAGTATGGAAGAGCAACATTGTCAGTCTAGAGACTAAGGTGCACCTAATGCATCAGAGAGCGGGAAAATTACTAAGGATGACAGAAGAAGAATCAATACCTTTGAGTTGTGGTGCTGGAGAAGAGTCTTGAACATATCAGGTCTGTCTTGGAGAGGGTGAAACCAAGTTTCTCCTTGGAGGCAAGGAGTTAGAAGCTCCATCTGACATACTTTGGGAATATTGCCAAGAGGGACCATTTCTTAGAGAAGGACATCATGCTTGGAAAGATGGAGGGACAATGCAGGAAATGAAGACCCTGGATGAGATGGAATGATACATTAACTGGGGTAATAGGGTAGGTGTCTTGGAGCAAAGAGAGTTGTTAAGGATAGAGCAGGCTTTGGAGCAGTAGTTCCCCATTATGGGGGAAAAAGTACAGAATGGGGGAGCTTCCAAAATCGTATCAATGTTGTTTGAAGATAGGCAGAGATCACGATCTTCCGTGGTTTGCGACAGACACACTTCTCTGCTCTCCTCTCTGTATGATACCCAGATGAGGAAAGAATCAGCAAGCTCACAAATTAAAGATCATAAAAGCTCATTTCTCTAAAACATAGGGCCTGACCCTTCTTAATTAACTTAATAATTACCAAAGGTGGCACCTGAGGGGTGTTTTTTAAAAAAAAAAAAACACCAAACATTCATTTAAATGGAAAATGAGGAAATAAAGCTAGCTTCCAGTGTTGGATATACACATTAATTTTGAAATGGATGTGAAAAGGGTGAATCAAGAATGTATAGACCATGTTTAATCCCTGCACTCATAGCCCTGAGACCCTTACCATAATGACTACCCTTCTGATCTCTCTTTTAAGATGCCGTTCCTGCCCTCCATGACATCCAAGGAGTCCTTGCTTGACTCCTATTGTTTTGCATTGCACAGTAATTATGGTTTATAGCCAATTAGCAATAAACAAGAAACCCTCCTGTGCTTGGGGTGAGAGAAGTTCATAAGTTTCCAAGGCTAAGCTATTAAGCGTGGTGTGAATGAAGCAAAAGAAGCAGCGTCGCTCATGATATGCTTGATTACTGCAGGGCGACGTGGTACTTAGATATCATCCCTGATGAAGGACTGAAGGCGATACAGAAGATGGGGTGGGGGATGACCAGACCTTGTCACTTCTCTCTTCTCTCCAGACATAACAAAGAGCCTCTGGGGTGGGTACATACACACATGCACCCTAATAGCCTTCTTTTCCCAATAGAAAGAAAATGGTATAATCTGCTTGGGGGGATTATAAAGTCAAAATCCTTCTCATTGAGCATCGTATTTATCCTTTAAATACTATGTCTCCCACACACCACCACTGAATGATGTCAGTAGGACAGACACCAACACTGAATGAAGTCAGTAGGACAGAAGGTGAGCCCACAAGTTTTCCACGGCTGCAAAGGGAAGCAGACGGCCCCATCTCTCTTAAGGAGACTGGCTCGTGAGGTCAAGGGTTCATACCGTGGATCTTTGGGTTGATGTTATGTGCCCTCAAGTTGTCTGCAACTCATAGCAAACATATGTACATTTGCTCTGAAACTTGCCCTAACCTGAGCCAATCTCATCATTGCCAACAGACCTACTCTCATTGCTGCAGTCACTGAGTCAATCCATCCCATCCTGGGTCTTCCTCTCCTGCTTTGTCCCTCCACCATTCTCCAAGGACTGATCCCTCATGGCCAAGTAATCACAATCCTTGCCTCAAGGGAGCAGTTTGTTTTCACCTTCTCCAGGATAGACTCAACAGTCTTCTTCAGGAGCACAACTTAATTCTTCTCGATTCTTCTGCTATCATCCTTAGTTATTGTCCACTTCTCAGATGCACAGCAAGTCATTGTGTAGACCATGGTCTGGATGGACTGACATCACTGTTCTTCATTAATCTGGAGAGTTCCCTGACAGCAGACCTTTCCAATGCAATTCATCTTTTGATTTCTTGACTACTGGTCCCAAGAAAGTTAATAATGGAACCAAGCAAACTGAAGTTATCAACATTCTCCATCTCTTCTCCATCCATCATGAAGCTGCCAATGGGCCCAAGGTTAGAATTTTTGTTTTCTTGATGTTGAGCCTCATCCATGACCTTCTGCAGAAAACATCTCAGGTCTGCCTCAGATTTAGCAAGCAAGGTTAGGTCATTTGCATAACGCAGGTTGTTAAAGATTTTTCCTCCAGTCCTAATGCCACATTGCTCCTCATAAAGCCCAACCTCCCAAATGATCTGTTCTGCCTATCGAAAAGATATAGAAACAGGATTCATCCATGATGGACTCTTTTCCTGAGATTGAACCATCCAGTGTTTCCGTGCTCTGTTCTGAGGACTGCTTCCTGGTCCAAGTGTAAGTTTTGCATGAACATAATTATGTGTTCTGGGATTCTCATCCTTCTCAAGGTTAACCATAATTTGTTGTGATCCACACAGTCAAATACCTTTGCATAGTCAATGAAACACAGACAGTCTTCTGGTATACTGTGCTTTCAGCCAAGATCCATCTGACATTGGCTGTGATGTCCCTAGTGCCACGGTCTCCTCTAAACAAAGCCTGAACATCTGGCAGGTATCTACTGGTTCCAGTCATTTCTGGATATTCTTTAGTAAGCTCTTGCCTGCATGTGACATTACAAATACTGTACGATAATTTCTACACTCTTTTAGGTAACCTTCTTTTGGAATGGGAATAAATACAGACTTCTTCCACTCAGTTGGCCAGATAGTTGTCCTCCAGATTTCTTGGCTTAACCCAGTGAAGGCTTAACCTGGTGATGCTGTGGCTACAGCATCATCCATTTGCTGAAATATGTCAATTGGTATTCCATCAATTCCTGGGGCCTTGTTTAGTAACTGAATGATATATTTAGTATGCCACCAGGCTTCCTTCATACATGTCTGGCATCTATCATGGGATACATGCTCTGGGAGCAATTCTTTACCACGTTAGAAATCTAGCTGCCTTACAGCCCCATGTTGGAGAGATCACAGGGCAAGATTCTGTAGAGGATTAGAAGGAGGATTCTAGCTCTCCCAGCCCTAGCTCTCTGTCTGCCCCTCCAGCCCAGGGAACAGATAGAATTATGGAGAAATCTTTGAGCTCCTAAACCCCTTGCCAAAGCAACTATATGAAAACCTTAAAAAAATCTCAAGAGAAAATGCCCCACTGAGCCCACTCATCCCTCAAATTTGTCAGGAAATTCAATATTCTACTTAAGCCTACATTTGGGGGAATCCTAAAAAACATGATTATTCCATTTGGGAAGCAGAATAAATAGTATGTGTATAAGATGGCCATGTGACTAGGTCAAAACGCCAATCTTCTTGGTCTTCTGAAATACCTGAATCTCTCAGTAGTCATTCTTGCCAACCCCCTCTGGTGTTTGTGCTATTTTCTACATTAGCTTGCTTTTTAGCTCCCCAAGAAACAGTGTTTGCCCAAAAGGGAAGAACAGAGCGGCACTAAGCTGCCCAAACACAGTAGTGCCTGTGTATAGTGAGGACAGATTCCATTCAACAGCCTCTCTGGCATTACACCCTGACTTCCAGGATTCTGCTAAAAGACACTTGTCCTGAAAACCTTTGGGCTAGGGCCCAGCTAGGATCAGCAATGCCACCCCCTGCCTGTAAATATGGTCAATCTTTTTCTCATAGCATCCCAGAACTTGCACCAATGCAAACTGGGGACACTGTAAAACCATCGTGTGAGGGGAGGAAAAGAAAGGGGAAGGGGAAGGGGAAAGAAAGAGAAAAGACAGAAAGAAAGACAGAAAGAAAGACAGAAAGACAGACAGAAAGAAAGAAAGACAGAAAGACAGAAAGACAGAAAGAAAGAAAGAAAGAAAGACAGAAAGACAGACAGAAAGAAAGAAAGACAGAAAGACAGAAAGACAGAAAGAAAGAAAGAAAGAAAGAAAGAAAGAAAGATAGAAAGAAAGAAAACCAATCAGATATGCTTCACTTTTGAAGAAAAAATATCCAATAACAAAAAAAATTATGAGTTCACGCAAGGATTATTTCTCATTTCCAAGAAAGTGTTCATGATATGTTTGCCAAGAAAGTGTATGCACACCTCCTTCATGAAGAGAGACACTTTTTATGTCAGAGAGGAACTTAAGTTCTAAAGTATAGAATTATACACACACAAGTGGGCACAAAACTGAACAAAAATCAACACTGGTTTCTTCTAAGGCACACACAGACAAAGTGTTGAGTTTCCCTTGGTTAACCTCATTGCTGTTTGAGTCTGAATCAACTCAAAGGTCCCCCTCCACTGGGTTTCTGAGGTTGTAAATTTAATGAGAGCAGAGGGCACACCTTTCTCCTGAGGAGCCTCTGGCCAGTCCCTCAGTGTTGTTGTGGGCATGTACTATTGAGTTAGAACTCAAGGCTGACCCTCTAGAAGGTTTTCAGAGCCTTTTAAATCACACAGGAAGACAATGCCTATCAGTCATCTCCTGTGGAGCCACTGGTGGATTTGAACTACGTACTTTCAGTTTTGCAGTACAACTCCTTAACACACTGATAAATGGTGACTTAGCAGTGGAGCAATCAAGGTTTAATCAGTAAATTTTCGCAGCAGGACCAATCTGAAGTGACCCAGCAGGAGTCTGGAAAGCTCCAGGGAACACTCCACGAAGCTAACTACTGCTCTCGGTGGCAGGCTGTTTGCTTCACGGGTCACCAAGGGAAGAGTGCACTGCAGTTGAAGAAGAAAGCCTTGTTTTTCCACTTAGCTCATTTTTACTTCCTGGAGACTTTTTTAAGTAAAAAAATTTCCACCAATGAGATGCAACCCCAGGAGAGTAATGTCACAGCAATAAAGGGAATGGGTACATGGAGAAGAGACAGGGGACCTCTTTGAAATCCGCTTCTGTTACTCGCTAGCTGTGTGAACTTGCACAAGTTACATGACCTCTCTGATCTTTGCTGCTTCAGCCATAAAATGTGGATTTCTACCACACACAGGGTTAAATGGGAACACACTCTACACTGGGACAGTCTAACTATTCAACCAATATTAACATCATTCATTGTTAGTATACATTTCTTCTTTACTGTCATTATCATTTGCTGGTGTTGAAATGTTTCCTTTCTGCAATTATTAATGATATGTCTTATTTCAAATAATAGCCCAAACTGATTAAAGAATAAAGAGATTGAGTCTAAATAAAACCCTGCTTGTAATACAATATTTGAACTAAATTAACTTCTTCCCACTCAGAGGCTCATTTTCCTGTGTTAAAATGAAAATAAAGATTTTGCATTTGCTAATATTGTCTCTTGTGTGGATATCATTTGAAGTCATTTGAATATATGAAGGCCTTCAAGGTCTCCCTTGTTTCCTCTCTTTGACGTGGTGGCCACTGTGCGTGACTGGGCCCATTGAGTCCATCACCATTTTGGAGACCAGGAGATATGAACATAGCAACTCAATCTCCTTTTCTAACATGCTGTTCTTTCCCCACCCCCCACCACCCCCTGCTTTAAAACCTTCTGCAGTCTCAGATTGTTAAAGTAAATTACTTGCAAATATTATTAGTCAGAATATGAGGGAAGGTAAACTTAGTCTGTTCTTTAATAAGCTTTATTGATTCCAGGATGAAATTTGTCATCTTCAGAGTCAATCAGTGGACAACATTTGTCGTGGATAAAGCCTATTCCAGGAAGAATAGAAATAATGTTATTGTTGCTGTTGTTGTTGTTGTTGGGTGCCCTCGAGTTGATGTGTGCCGGATGCTGTGAACTTCACAATCTCTGCTGTTCTTAAAGCTATTGTTGCAGTCGCTATGTAAATCCATCTTGTTGAGGGTCTAGCTCTCCTTCTCTGTGTCTCCACATTTCCAAGCCTGAGGAATTTTTCCAGGGACAGGCTCCTTCTGACAACACTCCCAAATATGTGAGGTAAGATCTAACCATCCGTGCTCCTAAGGAGCTCTCTGGCTACAAGTCTTCCATTACAGAGATTTGTTTGTTATTTTGAGATCAATGGTTTGTTATTGTGAGATCAATACTCTTTGCCAATAACACAACTCAAAGGCATCAAGGGGTAAATAGAAACTGTGGAAGAAACAAACAAGCAAACAAAAAACAAGACAAGCAAACAAACAAAAAGAAAATTAAATAGGCCAGGGTCACTGAGCTGAAAGACATTGGTGCACTTCCTGAGACTGCGGCCTTTAGTCACCCTTTGAACCATGCCTGTGCCTTAACTCCCAGCCAAACACTAGAAAAGCCAAAAAAGGTAACCACCTAACACCAGGAAGGCGGTTACTCGCTCCTCAGATCAACCAACCATAGAAGGTCAGACGAGCAGCAATTGCCCCAAGGTTAAAAGCCCCAGAAGAAAAGAGGCCAGAAAAAAAGAACTAATGGCAACGGGAGTCACAGGGTAAAAGTAGGTGGAGCATTATTACAATGTGGATATTGTGTTGATTAGTAAAGAATGTTTGCCATTATGTTTCCTCATGCCGAATGACTTCTAATCTGGGCTCTACCGCTAATACAGTCCACGTTCCTCTAAGGTTCATGGGGTTTTCAGAGGCCTGTAACTTAACAAGAGGTTGGCCAATCCTGCTTCCTATAAATAGATACATGCATGTACACAGCAGAGTAAAGAGGAAGTAAAACTACAAACCAGCTTAGGCATAACCAAACACCTTGAGGAATTCAATTACTGAGCTCAGGCCCAGAGGCCAGACATCAAGGGAAGACATCCTACATTGGCCAGGAGCCATTGCATCTTAATTGCTTGTGTGATGTCATATAAAAGGTTAGTCTCTCCATGTTGGACACAAAGTAGAGTGAAGAAAAGTAGAGACTATTTGACCACATAAACTTCTATATCAAGGATGCTGAGACGAGAAGAAATAGAAGGTGCCCAGCTTTCACCATGCATCACTCTGAAAGGGTAACAACAGAAGGAGCCTAAATAGAAAATTTTCCTGGAAGAAAGCTGAGGAATGAAATTCAAAATGAGCACAAAGAGGGAAGAATGATGGGTCTAGTAGGGACAGAGAAAATGTTGCCCTTTGATTATGAAACTAAAATCACCTCTGTGCCTCAAATGTCAATCAAACCATTTCTTGCCATAAAGTAGACTTCCAATTAGAGAAACCCTCTATTGGGTTTCCAAATCTATCACTCTTTCTTACTCCTGTAGAAAAACTGGAGCAAGCTTCTAGCCTACTGGCAAGAAGCTAAGCTGCAGTCCCAAAGGCATGTGGTTCAAATCCGCCAAATGCTCTGCTGGAGAAAGAGGGGCAATCTCCTCCTGTGCCAGTCGAATCTGATTCAGTGGTACACAAGAATGAAAATATGTATATGTGTGTGTGTGTGTGTGTGTGTGTGTGTGTGTGTGTGTGTGTGTATCTATAGCTAGATAGATTGTCTTTTGGGAGGAAAAATGTGCAAGAATGAATAAATGGAAAACCAAGTTTTCCGTAAACTTTTGATAAAATATCAATAAAAAATGTAAACATTTTTGTTAAAAAAAAGAAAATCTGGGGAATTTGAACTATAAACCTTTCTGTTAGTAGCTCAAAATGTTACAAACTATGCCTAAGAGTTCTTTAGCCAAACAATAGAAAGGCATCTGTGGTGAACAAACATCAAAGAGGAACACACTCTTCCAACCAAAGATCGGAAGGGCCACATTTGGCCAGGGATACAACTCAGAAGACAGCGATAGACAGGAAAAAAGTATGAATAGAAATATAGGGAAGGTGTTAGAAGAATGGAAGATCGTAATCAGTGTCACTAAAAACAATGTGTATGAATTGTTGAGTGGAAAATCAACTTCTACAAACTTTAACTCACAAAAGGAAATCAAAAGGGAGGGGGAAACCCATGTAGAAAGATCAATCTATCTATTAACATGTTTCCTGCAGAATGTTCAAAAGGGTAAGAAGTTTAGAAGAAAAATCCATTTCTAGCTAAGATTGAGGAGAATAAGAGTCTAAATTATGCTTTTGTACCTGCCCCCCCCAAAAAAAAGATCACCTCAAAATGAACACA
Source organism: Elephantulus edwardii (assembly GCF_000299155.1). Taxonomy (NCBI): domain Eukaryota; kingdom Metazoa; phylum Chordata; class Mammalia; order Macroscelidea; family Macroscelididae; genus Elephantulus; species Elephantulus edwardii. Next base: position 9,051,201 of record NW_006399865.1, on the reverse strand, counting down.
ATGTATGGGGGAAAAGATGGTCACAAGATATTAGACATCCGACAACAAAACCCCAAACTTCACATGACTCACACAGAAAGATTAATTTTATGGTTAGTTGTTGCTATGTGTCATCAAGTTGCTTGAAACTCCATAACAACCCTGTGTACAACTGCTCTAAACTCTGCTTTGTCTGTTCATCATTCCAAGCATGATGTCCTTCTCCAAGGACTGGTCCCTCCTGGCCATGTGCCTAAAACATGTGAGATGGAGTTTCAAAATCTTAGCCTCCAAGGAGAAACTTGGTTTTCCTCCTCTCCAAGACAGACCTTTTGGTTTTGTTGGTGGTTCATAGTATGTTCAAGACTCTTCTCCAGCACCACAACTCAAAGGCATCAATTATTCTTCTTCGGTCATCCTTAGTCATTGTCCAGCTCTCTGATGCATAGCAAGTAATTGCAAAGATCATGGACTGGATCAGGCGCACCTTAGTCTTTAGACTGATATCGTTGCCAGACCTGTAAATCCACGTTTTGCAAGAGCCAATTGCTACCAATACTCATCCTTTATCTTACTGAAAAAGGATTCACTGCAGACATGGGGGTGGGGGTGAAAGGCTTTACCTAAAGAGAGAAAAAAATCTAGACACACACATGGTGGCTCACAATGCTCAGGTAGAGGAAGAAAGGATGGTGTCCCTGAATATGGTGTTCTTCTTGGTAGTTAACCTGAATCTCACGAGACTCATTTAAGGACTCCTAGCGATAGACATTGGAGACCCCAGGGAAGGCAAGGGACTCAGATTCACCTCTAGAATGGAAGAACGTGGCTGAATGGTGGACATAAGACTCTGAGTGTAAAGTGAAGATGCAAGTGATTTCTTTACTCCAGGAAGGGAAGTTAAGGGAAGAAACCAGGAAAAGGAAGAAAGGGTGTGTGGAGGATCACGTTAACCATTGTGACCCATAGCAGCTCTGTGTTACTACGGACTATGCAGAACACATGGCTAAAATATCCAGCTCTTCTAACTGCATTGGTTGATAGTGGCGGGGCATTGACTCCATGTCAATAGACATAGTCCAGTGGTAGCAAATGTTCTGACTGAACAAAACATGCCTGAAAAAGACCTTTGGGCTGAGTCAAAATGATGCATGGTTGTTGATGCAAGAGTCTCTGGTACAGAGAAGTAGAGGAAGGTGAGAACATGTGTAAGTGTTCCCTGGAAAACTGGATGTGTTGACAGCGGCATGACCTCAAATATACTTCATAATTAGGACTATGTCTGTATAAGGTTCAGACACAGTTTAGGACAATAGCAAAAGTTGCCTCTGGAAAGAAAATTCTTTAACTTGACTACTAAGAGCTGCTTTAACCCGATTGCTCAGGGGTGGTCTTCCAAATTCAGAATGATAGTAAAACGTGCCAGTGTAAGGTCTTTCAACCTAAATAGATTAGCTAGCTGTCAAAACCTGAGAAATGCCCTTAAGAATGTACCATCAGCAAACATCAGCTCAACACCTAGTTTGCGTATCAAGCACGAGAAGGCTGACAATCACCATGGAACCAACAACCTTATCAGATCCACAGACACACACACACACACACCCCCCAGAACCCTTCCCACTCAGTTCTGACTTCATTCTGAGGTGGTAGAAGGTAGGTTTTCAGACATCCATGCTGTTGCTTTCTCTCAGGTTGGCAGCATCTGAATAAAGCACGTTTCAAACAGTTAATCTTTGCCTCTACTCAACTGGCTCATCGTAACAGGCAGCCGAACATCCTACTTTTCCAGTTACATGCTGACAATAGCAATTGGAGGCAATATAAAAAAATGTTATTCACCAAAGTCCCTTGTTTTCATTTGAACTGGGATGGACTAGGGAATTAGAAATTACATGCTTTTCACTATAATGACCCAATAAAACTCTTTTCACTCAGTTAACAAATATTCATGGGACATCTTTTTTATTCTATTTTGAGAATTTGTCAAATAGGAAGTGGGCAGTAGTAACATAATCCCTGCTCCCTTGGAGTTTATAATATATCTGAGATGATGCCCAAATTTACAAGATATTTCAGTAGGAAGTGCTAGGCTAGCAATCACCCAGCGGGGTCCATGAGTGTGAATTTGTTGTCTTTCTATGCCGGCGGTATTTTTAAATTAAAGGCCTTAGACCTTCAATCTTTATCCTTAACCTCAGTGAAACTGACAACAGGAATTCAAGGGATGAGTGCCAAATGCTAAGTTTCTGGAAAGAAGAGTTCAAAAAGGAAAAAAAAGGGGGGGGGGGAAGAGAAGAGTAGCTTAGGATCTTCAGAGCTCGAAGAAACATTTGAGTTAAAGAATTTAAGTGTGGGATATTCTAAACAACCCCTCACGGCCTAGAGTAATGGGTACTCATAGCATATCATCACCAAAATAATGAGGCCCATGGACATTATACAAACTATTATAGTGTGTTTATAGAAGATCACTACATCATTAGCAATATTTCAAAGGTTGTAAAAAAATTACCACACCACCAAATTTCTCATTGGAGGGGAGATTTCTACCAACACCTTTGACGGTGAGATGACTGGGGTGCAGCCTGTAAGAAAATCCAGGACGATTCTCAAAGCTTTACATGGTAGTCAATAGTGCACTCCAGCATGGCCACAATGGTGGATGTAGGATTAGCTGCAGAACTCAAAGCTGTTAATGAGCAGGTACTTCCCACAGAGTCGCATCGATGGTAAGCAAATGAGAAACTATCTAAAAAGGAACAGAAGACTGCTTCTGTGTGTGGTTGCCATGGAAAATCCTCAGGTATGCATAGAGAATAATTGATTGGGTGGCATGTCAGGTTGTGAAGATCTAAAGAGCCTCCACAACTTCAGTGTTTTAGGGCTCAGCAATTTTTTTCCCTTTTTTTTTTAAGAAAAGAATACAGAAAGATCTGGGTAACTCTAGCAAAGAGTCTTTTTTTAAAGGAGATCAAAATCTCTTGAAACTAGGTACAACCATTCTGAAAGGTATTATCTATCCAAATAGGAAATGGGGACATTTACAACTCACCAATCTTTACTGCACAGAGATGCCAAAAATCCCTGACTCTTCATATATACCTACAAAATGTACTGGGGCTGGACCTAGGTTCATAGCAAGTAACAGAAAATCAATAACATCTACCTTAAGTAATAAGAGACGTTTCCTGGACTTGGAAAGTTCAAGCAGTGAGGGAAATATTGACAAGGGAGCCTGAAAAGGAGACGAGGCATGCAGGCCAGCAAACACAGGATGCATTATCAAGCCAAGTTCCACTATGGACAACTAGAGCTTAATTCATAGAGAAATTATCTGAGAATCAATGCATCATAGCGAATGAGGGAGCTGGGATAGTTAGTCATTGGTTGAGGGCTAAGATCAAGCATTCTCTGGCTCTAGGACATGCCTGGAAAGAACAGAAACATTTAGTGTCCCACAAGAGCTCAGTAGTGACGTATGTATGTACGATGAGCTTGCCAAGCTTGGCTTCTAGGTCCAAGTTGAGTTGGTGTCTGTTCATTACTGTTCATTAATGAACCGCACACATAAGCTAATGGGTGTTTTCATTTTAGAAGACTGATAAATAGCTTTATAACCAAGGAGGGTTTTGCCACAAAAGAAACATGTATTTGCAATCCTAAATTGAGGACTAAGAATGAAGGATATGACCAAATAAAATACCTCTCTGGGTCATTAGAGTGAAATGAATGGCAAGCCCAGAGAAGACTGCAATGCTTTGAGCACATATTTTTAAAGGGAGGGCTTCAGAAAATTTACCAGTGGTATTCAAGGAATATCATGTCCTTAAAAATTGCATGTACTTTTCTAGGGCCAAGTTCAGTCACTATTTAAATGCATGTGCAAGCACGCGCACACACACACACACACACACACACACACACACACACACACACAGAAAACCCAAACAAACAGCACAAAAAAAAAGCCCAAACAAAGCTGCTAGGCACTTGAGTCTCTGAAATACCATTTCAACCATTCTGTGAACAGTTAGGAAATAATGACTTCAGTTATTTTTGTGTCTTTGCCACTAAAAAGGAGCCAAATTACCCATAACTCTTACAATCCCTGACCTTTCAGGAGAGTAAAGGGATGTTCTAGAAGGCATTAAATACAGCATTCTGCCAGCTCACGGCTCCATGCCTATTAAATGGGAAACCTCTAAAATTAATGCCAAAAAAGTTCAAGTCATTAAAAGGAAATAAACAACAACACCTGAAAACACCCCTTTGTTTTGCATTATACCGTTTTAAGCAAACATGGCAAATATTTTGAAAGATGCTCTAAAGAACTGGAAAGCATTTCCATGGAAATGGCATCGTTCACAGCAAACTGTTTCTATGTCAATTAACAAAACGTTATCCTAAGGAAATATTTCTACATGACTCAAACGAGTATGGAAAATATACAGAATTTCTGCAGAGATATTCCTCCGTCACAGACAGGGCATTTATGGACCGTAAATGAACAAAAACACCAAACACACAGCCATTGAGTAGATGCTTATACACACTCCATTTGGATTTCTGAAGCTATAAATCTCTATTGAAACAAACTGCATATTTTTCACCCATGGAATGGCAGTAAAGCCAGGAGCCTGAGACTCTGCTTGCCTGTTAACAATCCGGACTTCTACCTTGAGGCCTGGCTACAGAGCTGGGATTTGCCTGTGCCAGCAAGTGAACTAAATCCTTGAAATAAATCTCTCCATCGCCTGAATGTGCACCTCTATAGAATCCATGCTACGGGAGCCTACCACCCATGCTCTTAAGCTTCATAACAATGTTAGGGAGAAATCCATATGGGAGCCTCTTGCCAGGAACCAACAAGCAACTGATGATCCTTCCTGTCTACAGGCATCAAGTGATATTGTACATTGACTTTCTCACCCCGGTCCAGCCTTCAGATGACTGCATCTCAAGTCAATCACCTAACAGCCACCTCATGAGAGCAGCTGAGTCAAACATACCAGCAAAACCACTCCCAGACTTTGGCCTCAAAGAAAAACTGCAAGATGATGATAAGTGGCTATTGTTCTAAATGAATGTATGATGGGGTTTTTATTCTGATAATGGTTCCCAAAATGATAGTTAATATGACAACTTAGCAAGAAGAACTCAGCGCCAAAGGGATGTAAAATGTGATTTACATATACATGGGAAGTAGATCAATATACTTGGGAAAAAAACAGATTCTTTGTTGACAATTAAATCCTTCCACATATCCTGGGCTGCAAAGCACTTAGAAGGGGCTGGAATCTTCTGACAGTCACAATGAAGGTTCAAGAGCTCAGCCAAGACGTGGCAAGAGAAGACGAGGGGTGGTAATGTGCGCCAGAATGCTTTACGGACTACCCCAACTGCAGGCTCTATCTCATGCCTTCTGATTCAAAGCACATCTGAGACAAATCTATGGTTACTAAAGACCTATGAAAGAACTACCACACCTCCACCACTAAACACATTTGTAACAAATTGATTCAGGAAGACTATACTAAGAGCTGACCAGTGTTCAGATTAAAGCAAAGGGGTTCCCCCAAGACGTCCCTAGGGGTGTACAGCATTCCACAAGTGTTGAGAGATTCCATTCCACATCTTTAACTTGCACACATTGGTCACTAATGCAAACTGATTCTATATACAGAAGGCTATGGCCCTGAGACGCCCTATGAGACTGTGACTGTAGAACAACTTTCAAGGAAACATTAGCTAGAACTAGAAGGTGACCTAGAAGATACTTCCCAGAAGTTCCATATGAACGAGAGCACATAGTAAAGAATGATGACGTCCAGGCTGCACTGAGGGCATTGGGGGCTGGGGGAACCCTGGGAATAAACAGAATACCAGTTGACATGTTTCAACCAACACATGCAATCCTGGATATGCTCTCCAGTCTAGAAAAGAAAATTTGGAGGACAGTTACTTGTGAAATTCACTGGAAGAGATCCATATTAGTTCCCATTCCCAAGAAAGGTGATGCAATAGAAGGTAGCAATGATCTAACAATATATTTAATATCACATGTAAGCAAAGTGTCTTAAAAGATTATAAAAAAAGGGGCAAGGGGAAGGCTACAGTAACAGGCCATTGAAAGAGGCCTTTTCAACTTATCTCCTTTCAAGGAGGAAGGTCTGTATCTTTGGAGATGTAATGTTCTAATAAATCAATAATTGCTATTTATCCTAAAAAATAAAATAAGTTCAGGATGGGTTAAGAAGAGGCCATGGCATCATGGATATCATTACTCATGTTAGATGGATCCTGGGTGAAAGCAGAGAATAACAGAAGAATGTCTATCTGTGCCTTTGACTCTATGGATCATTAAATGGTTAACAATGAGAAGAATGGGAATACAAGAACACTTTATTATTTATTATTATTATGTGTATTATTTATTATTATTATTATTTGTATTATTATTATTCACAACCTATACCAAGACCAAGATACTGTTGTCAGAACAGTGCAAGGAACATGGTTTAAAATCAAGAGAGGCATGCATCAGGGTTGTATCCATTCTCCATATTTACTGAATCCGTATGATGAGCATATCATTTGAGAAGGTTGAATCTATGAAGAAATAATATCCACAATCAACCCCCTTGGTAGAAGCAGCCAGGAAATCGTGAGATGTGTTATATTGGCCAAATCTGCTATAATAAAAGACCTCTTTAAAGTGCTCAGCAGCAAATATGTCACCTTGCAAACTAAGTGCATCTCACACAAGCCAAAAAAAGATGGACCAAGCATAAAAAATGAGGAAGAAGAATTCATTCCTCTGACTTACACTATTATCATGGACTGAAGAACACACACATATATCCTAAAAGAAGTACAGAGAGAATACTCTTTACAAGCAACAAAGGTCTCCCATCGTTTGGATTCTCAACACTATTGATTGGCAAAGAAACTGCAGGAATGGAAACAACGTAAAAATAATGGTGAGGACGGGACAGGGCTGGGGAGTGTTGGATTTTGTTGTACACAGGTAACTAGGAGTCAGAACTAACTCTGCAACTAGTAACCACCATCACCACTAACGACCTGGGACATCTGTTCCTGTACATGTTAACCATTTGCACACCCTCTTTTGAGAGACGTCCCTTTACATCTTTTGCCCATTTTGTAAATTCGGTTGTTTGCCTTTCTGTTGTTGATTTAGTAGAATGGTTCACATATGCTGATTGTAGGTTCCACAGATGCACGTATGTGTCAAAACTCAGTTGAGGTACACTTGGGATTTGCATACGTTTTTATATGTAAACTTGACATCAAAAGAAAAACTTTAGGCAAATACTGAAACCTAGTGGGTATTATGTGTGCTCAAGTATTCAGGAATATACAGATGTTTTCAACTTACTTTACAATACAAGAAATAAATAGAGAGATGAATAGGGTGGAGATATATATATAGTGTGTGTCTGTGTATGTATGTTAAAATAAGCAAAGTAAATATATAAATATATATATATACTTGAATCTACGTAGTGATATCAAATTGGACACCATAAAATACGCTGTTCATCTTTTGCTCTAAATTTAACATTTTTACAACAGAAATGACATTTTAAATTACATGTTGATACACCTTCAGATAATTAAGAGCTTTGGGGATTTTTTTCCCTACAAAATGTACAATAATCATCTATTGATCTGGAGCTCAATACAAAATAAATTAAAGAGCCCTGATTCATCAGGTGCTGATTAATTCATACAAAAAGTGAAGAATTAGGTATTAAGCATTTACGACACTCCAGGCACTCGAAATCAAGTGTAAATGCAGAGGTGTCCACTCAATAAGTAATTACGTTTTTATGCACCGTAACCCACTTGGAAAGAAATGTTTGGAGTTATGATGAACATGCCTTTCATTCTCAGCTAGTTTTTATTCTGTTCTATTTTGACCATTTCCAACATTAAAAATGATGATGAACATAGAAAGCATTTTCAACCTGGAAAATCAATACAGTGAAATCGTCTAAGTGGTCTCTCCACAACAACAGAAACAGAGTTCCCTTTCTACAGCACAGCCATAATTTGGTTCTGATAAAAATCAAATAACTTTTTGTTGTAGTTATCAATATTATTGAGAGAGATATATATGTATGTATGTTACTGTTAGCATTATTAATTCAATCCTTAAATAGCCTTAATTCTCATACTGAGTGATTTTAGCAGTAAATTAGGTGCTGGAACACTGGGGTATACAGAGGAGAGCTGCACCTAGGACATATGACTAATGATAAAATGTAAAAAACATATACTCAGATGGTCTTAAATGAGGCTCATCAGCACTGGGATGTGTTGTAAATCAAGGAGGACCTCCAAAGATTTGCACAAGCGCTGGTTTTCATTTAAAGCCTTTTCACCCTGGAAACAGACAACAATGATATAACAGGAAAAACAGAACTTCACGAATGGTACCACTGGATAGATTTTTGAACATGTCGAAAGTACACTGACAGACTGAGAGTTCTGAAGATCATTTCTCCCAAGACGCTCGTGGGCACAGTGCTTGGACAGGGCCGCAGGACCTAGCAACAGGATAGAAATGAAAGGTACACAAGGCGAACCCACTGCTTGTTTCTGAGCTTAACTTAAAATTGCAAAGCCGTGAGGTCATGACCGGCAAAATGAGTAGCCTGTCTAATAGCTGGTCATGTTTCCCTGAATGGCACGCCATTTATTAGACTCGTGCTTGTAAACACATGCATTCCTAAGAATCCAAGTGACATGACACAGTGGGAACAAACATTGACGAATGGCTTTGTATGTAAATATATTCTGGTCTCTAAATCCAGCGTATCTCGGAACTCATAATAAAGGTCTGGGCAGAGAAGCAGAGATAATCCCAGTCACTGAGTGCTCAAATTCGCATTCAAGCACTAAATGGGGCTCTGAGTAATGGAGGTGGAAGCAAACACAGTACAGTGAGAAATGGACATAGAATTTCCCGCCGAAGGTCAGCCTTGGCCTGGCTCCCTAGCAGGTGCGGGGAGAGGGGTGCTGCTGAGACTCCATTTCCCCGTCTTCTTCCCCTATTTCTTGTGGCATCCACCCTCATAAGTCTCCTCTTCATGTTTCCTCTAAGCTCCCTCTCTCTTTTCAAGGGATCAGAATAGCTTTGAAAGGGGGGACAGTGGCCATAGCTATCCATGGCACTGGGGAGAGACACTTGTCAGTGCTTGCTTTGCTTGAGATGCTGGCAGGGAAGTTGGAAGTACAGACGGGGGACAGTTTGTAGAGTCTCTAACTGTTGCCACTTTCTTCTCCATGGAACAGTGTTGAGCCCAGCAGAGGACTTCTTTCTCACTCTCTCAAGTCACTTAACAACCCTGCAGCAGGTAAACAGCAAGAAGAACCCAGGACCATTGTAAATGTCTCCGAACACTCTCTTCTGAGGCACTAATGATATGTGGAAAGAGGCCACCTTCAGCCTCAGAGCTGATTTTGGTTCTTTTCTCAGAACCACTTCACAGCTGACCCTCCAGCAGGGTGTCAGAGGCCATCCCTTCTCCCACAGGTCAGCTTGTGGATTCAAACCATGGATCTTAGAGTTGGCAGCGCAATTCCTTAGAACTAAGCCACCAGAGCATCCTTAGAGCTATTGATGGATTGAAACTGCATGCTTTTAAGTCCACACCCTGACATGTGAAATGCTATACGATCAGAGCCGCAACAGAGGGATTCAATCATGTGACGAGAGCTTAAAAGAATAGATTAAAACAAAATCCAGCTTCCATGGAGATTCTCACATAGAGTGACCTTCCATCAGAGGTCTAAGGCCATCAATCTTTATGGTAGGAAACTGCCTATCTTTTTTCCTCAGAACAGGTGGAAGATCCACCCCAATACATTGAATGCACCAGCCTCATCTAAGGTAGGCAAGAGGTGGTCAGGTTGCTCAAGAGCCTAAAGCAAGAGCAATGTGGTCATGGTAATTTCACACCAAAAGAGTGGTTGCAAGTAATAACACACAGGCTGCAGGCACACTTACAAGATTGTGTGGAGGCTGGTCTGGGGTCGGCGGGAGCTTTGTTTGACGTAAATCTTTTTGAAGATTATATTCACTCAATCCTAGAGTGACTTTTTCAGTTTAAGGACCCACAGCATATGGTTTGGGGTTGTTGGGGTTTTTTTAAGGGCCACAGTTTTATATCAAGTTTTGGTGATTTGCATTTAAACATTGACTGGTGGTTTAAAAATAATTGGCACTAAAGTTTTATGAAGATAATGCAGCTCTAAGTAAGGAGCATTACTTTCAAGTCCTCATTTTTAATAAATGCAGACTTTCTAGATTTTAATGCACGCTAAGCCACCAATTTCATAAAATTGCATCCACTTTTGAAAGCTTATGTCGCCCCATGGAAGCGGCCCTTTGAAAAGGGATGAAAGTATTTGCTTCGCTAATGCCTCCATTTAGCCAATTACAGGTGGGTGTTCACTCACAAATAAGCCCCTTACAAATATTCTGAAAGCGCTTTCTTACATGGTTTCAGTATGGATGAAAAAAATAGGGAACTTGGTGGTGGGGGCACAATGGCCATTAGAGATCTAATATTTGCAATGGGAAAATGTTTTTTTCCATTTTCTCTGATTATCACAAATTCCATCTGCAATATGAACACGGGCTTTCAAGCCTCTAATATAAGCATGGCTCTGTGAAAAGCGGAAAATGTTAAATATAAACCCCATCTCAACCACCAGGAATTTAAGTCATTTGTTTTTCCTTTCCTTTTCTATCTTACTTTCCATTCTACTGTTTCACCCTTAACTCTGTTTCCTATAAAGAACACCAAGTGGGGTTTTGTTTTAGACTCTAATCTCAGAAGCTCTCTGAGAAATGAGAAATGTTGAATTATTTCGATTAACCTTACAACACATGTCCTTGAATTATTTTGAGGTTTCTATTTATTTTGCTTTTTCATTCCTCTTTTCCTTTCTTCCATGGATATGCAAGGTATACATGTTATTTCTATTCTTCTATGACTTGTCTTAAAGACATTAATCCACATACTTGACTTTATCATTGCTAAGCGTAATTATACCATTAAAGTTGTCCTGAACAATTCAAAGTTCCCTTTAACTTCATGGCGAATCATGCAGACCCATTCCAATGTTTGACACTAGGTGAAGCAATACTATTTTGAACACAATTTACCAAATACTACTCTTATTATTATGGATTTCTTGAGACAGTCATTGGATATTTAGATCTATAAAGATTTTTCCCAATTTCTTTGCTCAACATGGGTTTTCAGAAACTGATCATGCTTTCTAAGTTTTCTACCATTTACCCGAATAGTAAAATTTTGTGTCTAGTCTTCCTAGACTTTGAGAAAAGTCATAATTTGAATATTGTGTGCATTTTGGAAATGTTTTTTCTAGAATTCATTTGTGTGTACTTGATCTTACATTATCTCTTTTTTAATTCTTATTCTCTCTCTCTCTCTCACAATTTTTTGTCTGTTGTTATCTTCTCAGAAGCCACAATGGCGCTGTTGAGGCCTGTGATTCAGTCCTTGTATTTTTGCCCTTCACATCTTTTTACTTTTTACTCTGCATTTTTTCTACTTTTTGTCTACCTGAAATTAATTTTGGATAAGTATATTCAAACCTGTAATGCATAACTATTACTAAATACATTATAATAAATATTAAAAGAAGACAAAAGGAATACACAAATACCACTGTATCCAAAAGAATCAATCAGCATGGAGCCGTTTCAGGGAGTAATAGGATCAAGACCCTATGATTGTGAAGGAAGAGGTCCAAGTGGCAATGAAGGCATTAGCCAAAACTGAGGATCCTGGAACTGAAGGAAGAACAACTGAGATGCTTCAACGAACAGATAGAGCCTTTTTCATGCTCACCAGTCTATGCCATTAAATTTGAAAAAGAATATCTAGTCAACCCACTGGAAGATATCCCTATCTGTGTCATTCCAACAACAGGGAATCCAACACAATGTGGAAACTATTGAGAGATAGCAGGAAAATAATATGTAAGTAAAATCTACAGGTTTGGTAAAAATGACTAGACCATGTACAACAGAAAACTTCCAGAAATTCAAGCTAGCATCAGAGGGCTTGGAATGAAGAATACCGTTTCCTATGACAGATGGATCTTGGCAGAACAAACAAATCTGTCTTGGAGGAAACACACCTTAACCGAGACCAGCTACACGAGTAGCATTTACATGGGCCAATTATTAAGGTAAGGAAAATGTTCGTGAAATTATACCACGAGCATGGATGTGTTGAAACGGTTCATGTGTGTGGTAAGGGTCAGGAGATGGAAAAGAGAAAGAACATTTAGTCTCATAGACCAGAAAGCTGTTGGAAAAAGTGCAGCCAGAATGCTCCCACACTCTGGGTATGCTATCAGGAGGGGCTGGTCGCTGGGAAGGGGTGTCATGCTAGGGAAAGTGGAGGGTCAGGGAAGATGAAGAAAATGCTGAGATGCCTTGACACAGTGGCTGCAGAAATGGGATTGAGTATAACAGAGATGATGGGGGGCGGGGTATGTCAGGATTGGGCAGGATTTCTGTGGAACATAGCATTGCGATGAAGGTACCTAACAACAGTAACAGCTTCAAAAACAGTCCACGAGTATGCATCGTAAGCATGTCACCTTAAAGCGATTCAGAGAAGGACAAAAGCAACAATTAAAATGGAGTAAGTAGAAAATGTGGCCCACAGAGAGGGAGTGGGTGCAGAGGCAGCCTGTGGAGAGGAGCGAGAAACTGACAGCTGCTTATAAGATGCCTCTAGAAGGATTTGACTCCTGAAATTATGCACATGAATAACTTTGATTTAAAAAGGGAAAAGTGCTTAAAAAAAAAAAAAAAAAGAGGCCTGTGCAGGAAGGAAGTTGCTGAAACAAGCCGGGCAGATTTCACAATCAAATAGGAATGAACACGTTGTCCCTGTTGTGATGTTGAAAGTATAGTTACCATAGAAGGCATTCCAGGGCAACAGAGAACATGTTGCCTCTAAGTGACCCTGCAGGACAGAGTAGCATTGCTCTGAGGGTTGACAGGGTGACACATCGGTATATACAGAGATGGCCTCATCTTTTGCCTAAGGATCTTTTGCCTATGATGTTATGTGCCATCGAGTCAGACCCAATTCATAGGTGAGCCTCCAGACCATAAACTGCATGCGGAGAGACTGGCCATCTTTCAACTGCAGAGCAGCTGGTGGATTTGAAATGTCAGCCTTTGCGTTAAGAGTGCAACTTCTTACCACTAAGCCACCAAGCAGAGTTCCCTCCAGCAACAGGAATTGTGTTCAAACCACTGACTTTTGAGTTAATAGGTGGTTTTTCACTCTAGCCCCAGGGCTCCTGCTCTCACTGCTGAGACAGAATTGACTCACTGCTGATCCCATTGCCCAGCAGGATTTCAGAGAATTGTAAGTTGCCCTGGAGGAGATCGCCCATCCTTTTCGTCCATGCCTCTGATGGGATCTAACCACCAGAGGTGCTGCCTTGGAATTATCAGCCCAGCTCCCTATTGACTACATGGCCAGAGCTCCCTGGGGCACCACAGGGCATGTCCTCACTCTCTTGCTGCTGTCAAATCAATTCCAACGCACAGTGACACTCCTTCAGGGGAACTGACTGCCCCATTGTTTCCTGCAGAGTTGCTAGAGGGTTCGAACTCAGACACACACACACACACACACACACACACACACACACACACACTGATTTTTGGGGAATCATTCAACACTGGCGTGGACTCCTCTGACGAAGGTGTCTGGATAACATGCTGTAATTTAGTTTGCAAACTTGTGCAAACAAGAAAGCACCTCTGTGTTACAAAGGGAAAGAAAACAACATTTTCTCTGTTATAATTTTTTCAAAAGTGTTATTCTTTAACAGTTAAAGAGGCATTGTACTGATAACTAAACATGCTTGGAAAACCCAGGTCCTCTATTTAACTCTATTGTCGCCCTTCCCAGTTAAGAGGACAGCTTTCTGAACACAGGGGAAGAAGTGGCTTCTGGGTAAACAAGTGGTTAACACAATTTAAGTACTGGTTACAGTGCGCCATTGACCCATTGCCCAAACCAAACCCATTATCCCCGAGTCAATTCTGACTCATATAATGACCATAGAGACGAGGTAGAGTTGTCCAAGTGAGTCACTGGGTTTGATAATGGCAAATTTAGTAAGAAATGAACAAGTTCACAGGATGGAACCAAACTCACCCTTTTGATACAATGAAGTCTATGAGGTGAACAAAACACCAGGGAGGTGTTTAGCACAGTCAACAGACCACATCAAAAAGGTGGCATCTCCCCAGGAATAAAGTTCATGCGACAGGAACGGGAGAGGTTAGAACAATGAATGGGAAGGAGTATCGTGGGAAGGAAGGAGGTAAAGTGCTGTAACACTGTGGGCGTTATGGTTAAAGTCATATGACAAGATGTGCAGGAATGGGTCCACGAAAAGCCAAATTGTCTTGTAAAACTTTCACTGAAAAAAAAAAGTTTAAAGGGCGAATGAAAAGGTTGAAATTTCCCCTCTGGTCTCTGATTTTAGCCACAGATCTCTGATTTGTCCAAAAGAAATCACTACTCTGACCCACAGGTGATGAGATCACAATGAGTGCGACATGAAGCAATGAGCACAGGAGATGGTGGAGGTGGCCCCGTAGTGGCAGTGTTTCTATCTTTTGTACTGATGCTATGGAAACAAATGTATCCATGGGAGAAAAGTCACAGGAGGTCAAGTTAATTGTAAAAATGTTTTTCTTAAAAAATGCTAGTTTATTTACAAAATTCTAATACATTGTGTTCAGATCAGGTTCTTCCAATTTCGCTCACCCCCCCACATAAAATTGTACAACCCCATGATTAACAACCCCTCCCACACATCCTCATCCCTGTTTCCACACCCCCCCCATCTTCATATTCATTCTACAATAATGGCTTTACACAGTATTTGTCCTTGGGGGACTGAGCTAGTTCACTTAGCACACTCCTTTCCAGGCGCTCTCAAGTTAGGTAATAATTTACAAAATCATACCAGTAACCTTTATAATAAATGTATGGCAATATTAATGAACTAT
Source organism: Elephantulus edwardii (assembly GCF_000299155.1). Classification (NCBI taxonomy): domain Eukaryota; kingdom Metazoa; phylum Chordata; class Mammalia; order Macroscelidea; family Macroscelididae; genus Elephantulus; species Elephantulus edwardii. The sequence continues at coordinate 9,036,101 of NW_006399865.1, read as the reverse complement.
TTCATTTCTTTTTCTCCACTATAGTCTTCAAAATTAAGGAACTGTATTGATACTTACAGTATGAGTCAGTTCTGACTTATCCTATTTCCCCTGCATGTAAAGCACAGGTCCAGCACTATGAGCTATTGAATCTGTGAAGAGAGAACAGTCTCCTTGGTATCCATGAATATGAACCTCATAGTAATTGGTGCAGAAGGGAGGCATTTAAAAGAGTAAAGGAAGCAACTGGGTTGGATCTAGCTAAGAGGAGAGAACATCCCTCTGTTACACGGGATTGTTTTTTTTTTCATGTGCCATTGAGCTGCCTGAGACTCATAGCGACCCTATGTACAACTGCTCTAAAACCTGCTCTATCCTGAGCCAACCTCACCATCGCCAACATGCCTATCGCCATTACTACAGTCACTGAATCAATCCATCTCATCGAAGGTCTTCTTCTCTTGCACTATCCCTTCACCCTCCCAAGCATGATGTCCCTCTCCAAGGACTGATCCTGCCTTGTAACATGCCCAAAATGTGTCAGATGAGGCTTCAGAATCCTTGCCACCAAGGAGAAGCCTGGTCTAAACCTCTCCAGGATGAACCTGTTTGTTCTCCTAGCAATCCATGGTATATTCAGCACTACATGGTGTATGTCCAGCACCACAGCTTAAAGGCATCAATTCTCCTCTCACCATTATCCAGCTTTCCAATGAATAGCAAGTAATAGCAAAGAGCATGCCCTGGACCTGGAAGACCTTAGTGCCCAGACTGACATCGTCGCTCTTCAGTACCCTGGAGAGGTCTCTGACAGCAGACATTCTTAGTGCAATTTGTCTTTTGATTTCCTGGCTGCTAGTATCAAGGGTGTTGATTATGGAGTCAAGCAAACTAAAGCTGTCAACAATCTCAAATCTCTTCACCATCTATCATGATGCTGTCAATTGGCCCAGTGATGAGAATCTTTGTTTTCTTGATATTGAGCTTCAATCCATATTGAAGGTTGAAATGGGGTATCCAATAATGAAGCAAAAACTTGTTGAGGGCAAGAGACTTTTCACCTTTCTTCACAGGACCATTGTTGTAACTATAAGGAACGCTGGTGGTACCTTATATGGATTACAGTGGTTTTAAGTGGTTAGAGTGCTCAGCTGCTATCTCAAAGTCAGTGGCTTGCACCCTGGACCTGTCAGCCACTCCTTAAGGCGGAAATGGCAGTCTGCTGCTTAGAGCAGGTTGTATAACTCTTAGGGCACTTCTATGCAGTATTCTGGAGGTACTTTGAGTCCAAACGACATAACAGCAAGGGGTTTGCTTTCCTGTGGTTGGTACAAATACAATTATAAAACAGATTCCTATTGTTGTGATTACAATAAATGTCATATGGTTGTTTTTATTTTTAAAAACACAGGGTGGGGTGGGGGGTTGGAATCAGTCTTAGCTCAAGAAAGAGGGTTAGCTTTGGTCGATTGGTAGTAGTTTGCTGATCCTTGGTGTAGACAGATGCTGTGATGACAGAAGGAAACCAGAAAACCTCAGTAGTGGCATCTTAATTGCTGAGCATTCGGTGAAGTTTAACAACAACAACAAAATAATAGAACTCTGGGATCTAGAAAAAGAGAATACAAAAGAACACAGCATTTAAGTGTCTAGCTACCTCTATTTTGATCATAACGCTGATGTATCTAAGTTCTTGGTACTGGGCCACATCATTGATCTTCTCTGGTCCTTGGCTTCCCTCTGCCAGTGACAAGATTACCATGGCAACTTCGATGAGTCCAACAATAGCTCATATGCTCACACTGCATTAAATTAAAATTGTTAATATTTTGCAGAGGGTCTGGGCCAATTTACCATATAAAATGCAAGAGGAAGGGCTTTGTTCAGAAAAAAATAGGATTGCACAACCTTATAAATAGCTTTGACAGTGTTCCACTAATTTAGAAACAATTCTCACTATAAATAAGTCAATTGTTGTTATTATCTGTGCATGCAATAAATGGAAATTGCATGTGACAGCCCTGGGACCTAATTCTAATTATTATTTATAATCTAAGGAAATAATAGATGCATATCTTGAAATGTGCACAATTTCAGATGCTTCACTCTAATGAAGTCCAAGTATGTGCAATTGTGTTCCATTTCAAATTATTTCTTATTTTCCTTTGTTGTAAACCAGTTCACAAATTTTCCATTGAACTCTTAAGGCCACACGGTCAGCCAAAACCTTATCCTATTTTAAAATAACAACTCTCGTGTAAAACCTGACATTTCAATGAGGGATTAACTTTCTGAATTAAAGTGTAAATGGAAAGAAAATTTGTTAATCATGTTTCCTTATAAACATTATTAGGAAGATTGCTATTAACATAACAGCCTAACCAAAGTTTAATCAAAATGGAAACTATTTAGTTACAAGGTAAGAAGATAATATGCATTCCACTTCTGCTAACTATTCTCACCTGCATTTCATTCCTTTTCAAGGTTGCTAGAGTTTGCTGTGTGATAGCTTTTGCCATAAAATACATGCCAAAATCTTTACTGTTACTTTCCCTTAATAACAATAGTAGAAGCCTTCTTTTCCTTTCCTACAACATGATGGGAATGCCTAGAACCACAATAACAATTCTGCAACTAAAAACAGAGGAGGAACCCCAAAGCCAACCAACCCAACTTGCGTGGAGAGGTGGAGCCCCAGATTTCATTCTGACCTGTCTTGGGTGTTATCTCTTCCTCTGTGAAAATAAAAAAATTCATTACCACTAATAAGCACAATAAGTATTTTCTAAGTGTTTTTCCTATTTTTTTTCGTTGTCTTCTTTTTGTAGGTTTTTTCTCTCTCTTTTTTTGTTTAGGATAAGCAATTATATTCATAACTTATAAACAGGTAAAACAAGACAAGATTTGTCTGTCATCCATTACATAACAATGAGTTCTCTAATGCTGGTAATGCCTCAGTATCACCACGAAGGATTACAGCATCCACAACACTGGAGCAGACACTTGGGCAGTAAGGCCTACCAAAAGAGTATTCATAAACGCTAAAAGAGAATCAAACGAAATATGGGACATGCACATGACATGCAGTCTCAGCCAAAAAAAGTAAAGGAATAAAATACAGACACATTACAACCTTGGAAACATTATGCAAAGTGAAATTAGCCCGTCACTGGATGATCCACTTAGATGATATCCCTAGAATGAGCAGATGCACCGTGGTTTCCAGGGGCAGAAGGGAACAGAAAAACGGAAGTTACTGCTCAAGGAGTTTCTGTTTGGTACGCCGAGAATCTTTTGGAAATGTACAGTGGCGGATGCAGCCTAACAGGATGGATATAATTCATGTCACTACAGTGTACACTTTCAAACGGCTAGAATGTCACATGTGAAATGGGTTATTACATATCTGTTTACCACAGTGGAAATAATTAATCTCGAAATATGGCTGTTAGTGGGTGGTAATTGTCACCGCACTCATGCCAGCTCCCAGGCACTAAAGGAGTGTACATTAGAGCAGTTCTTTCAGGGTTTTCAGTAGCTGTGACCTGTCTAAATACAAGAGGCTTCTTGCTGAGCCCAATCTGCCATTATTTCAGTCCAGCCCTTAACCATTTGTGACACTGAGAAACTCTGTTATTACAATAACAAAGCTTTTATTATTTCTCTTTTACTACAATTCTTTTCTTCTCCCTCTCTCCCCATTTACTCTCTGACTAGCCCTCTCAATTACTGTTGTTTTTGTTATGTGCTGTCAAGTCTCCTGCAGTACAATAGCTCTGAAGCCTGCCCTGTCTTGAAGCCCGATGCACTAATTTCGACATACCACCCCCATTGACCCAGTTACTGTATCAATCCAACTCGTCCAGGATCTTCCTCTCGTGCGCTGTCCCTCCACCCTCCCAAGTATGATGTCCTTCTCCAAGGACCAGTCTCACAAGGCCGTGTACCCAAAGTATGTGAGATGGACCTTCAAAATCCTAGCCTCCAAGGAGAAACTTGGTTTCCCTCACTCCAAGACAGACTTATTTGTTTTCTTGGCAGTCCATGGTATGGTCAAGACTATTCCCCAGCACCAGAATTCAAAGGCATTGATTCTCCTATCATCCTTAGTCAATGTCCAACTTCCTGAAGAATAACAAGTAATTGCAAAGATAATGACCTGGATTAGGCGCACCTTAGTCTCTAGACTGCCATCTTTGCTTCTAAGGACTCTGGAGAGGTCCCGACAGCAGCTTTCCCCAGAGCAATTTGTCTTTTGATTTCCTGACTGCTGTTGTTAAGAGAGTTGATTGTGGAGCCGAGCAAGCTGGAATGGGTAACAACCTCAATCTCTTCTCCATCTATCATGGTGCTGCCAATAGGCCCAGTGGTGAGACTCTGTCTTCTTGCTGTTGAGCTTCAATCCATATTAAAGACAATCTATAGTCCTGGGCCTTCTGCAGCAAGCACTTCAGGTCTTCTTCAGTTTCAGCAAGCAAGATTGTGTCATCTGCATAACGTAGGTTGTTAATGAGTCTTCCTCCAATCTTGATGCCACAATCCTCCTCATAAAGCCCAGCATAAATATTGTCATGTTACATATTAGCAAAATTGGATGGATTGGCATGGGACATTTTAAAACAGACTGTTTTAAACAGAGTATGATCTACTCTGCTGGTGAGGAAAACCAGGATTGTTTTCATAGTTAAAAAGGCCATTTCTAGATCCATCTTGAAATACAATATTTTGAGTGACAGGATAATACCCATATACATACAAGGAAGACCTGTTAATACCACTATCATCCAAATTTATATACCAATAACAAGAGTTAAAGAGGAGGAATCTCTATTTTATATATACATATTAATATATATATATATATTCTGATCCAATAATCTTAGGGAGGCTTATGAAAATGTGTATTTCTCTTTTTTTACATTTTTATTTTATTATTTTTTGTGTGTGTGAGTGTACCGTCAAATCAGATCTGACTGGTACAGGAGGAGATTGTCCCTCCTTCCCCGGCAGAGCATCTGGTGGATTCGAACCATGCGCCTCTGGGATTGTAGTTGCAACTCCTTACCACTGGGCCACCAGAGCTCCCCTGAAAATATGTATTTCTATCTAACAAGTGTCCTGCGGCTGGAACAGGAGTCACACTTTGACACCCTTGATTACACCACAGCACTTGATAACATGAAGGAGCACAGCATGGCGCGGCATAGCGTAACATAACATAAACATAATGGAACCCACATGCTACTTTCCAAATTCTTAGACCATCATTGTTTTGTTCGGTAAAAACAAAGAATCCTGCCCTAGTTCCACTCTCTGGAGCAAAGGCTCCTTGGTCACCTGCACTTAAAGTGTGAAATAAGTCACAAGAATGATCAGCAGACATTGCAGTTTTGCTCCCAACCGGAGCCAAGAGGAAGGGCCCGTCTAGCACTTGCCAGCTTCGACGATTTGCCATGTCATTTCCTCGGGGCTAATTACACTGCTTGCTGACAACTGGTCTACTTTTCGCCCTTCTGCAAATTGTAAATGATGGTTTGGGAGCTGTTGACTGAAAAGTCTGACAAAGACAGCTTTACCAAGAAAGGCAAGATAGATATCACGATCAATTTCAGGTCCCTGATGTTAAATGGGACAAGTAGCATCCTCCAGGTAGCTCACTGTGAAAGCGATGGAGTTTCTTATTCTTTATCTCTGCCCACTTTCAATCCTCCTACCTAGAGCCTCAGAGCTGATCAATGAAGGAAAAACAAACCAAAAAACAAAACACCAACCCAACTACCTGATACCACCAAATTTGGTAAAATCAGTTGAAAAACCTACAGTTGAGAAGCCATTTCTTTTCTGCTAGTAGAGGAATGCACAGTCAACAAACAAACAAAGCTGGTGATTCATAGTGTTAGTGTGTTACAGAATAGAAATCATCTAGAGTCTACTTGACTGTACTCTTGATGGGGGCAGATGGCCAGGTCTTTCTTCCGTAGTGCCTCTGCATGGGTTTAAAGGGCCAGTCTTTAGGTTAGTAATTGAGCACAAAGCATCAGTACCACCTAGGGACTTTAGGGGGCCATGCAGTTTCATTGTATGCTTGGAGTGGAGACAGAAGTTGCTACAGTCTCAGTCACCTGCCCCTCCCAAGCACACAGCCTAATATGCCTCAGAAGGCCATCAGAGGTGTCATTCTGAGAAGATTTAAATCAGATCTGATATAGTCTGCCCTCAGCCAGGTCCACAGGAAGGCCCAGATAATCCTTTGGCTTATTAACATCCTGGGGGAGATGACTAGATCTACCTCACACGTGGTTCATCCTGTTGTTAGGATGTTGTAGTGAATGGGGCAGGAAGGGGCCTCCGAGGTACACAAGGAAGCCTGTCTCAACTTCATGGAAATGCAAAATACAGGGACCAGAGCCAAGCTAATTAGGTCAAGTGGGAACAGGCCTCCAAGACCTTGACCTTCTTCTACCACTGCTCCGCACACTGAACTAACATAACAAGCCACCGGACCTCAGAGCAGACTTTCCTTATGGCTTATGTTCCTTGAAACATTTGCAGACGTTGGCAGTTTCCATTTTAATTTTTTCCAATTTCTCATAGAAAGCCTGAGAGGAATGAACAGAGCACAGAGGCACATCTCATCTAGCCTTTCTTAATCTGCATCTTTTCAACTGCAGCCAAGACACCCAATTTCCCCTTTAAACCACCTCTTGCCTCAAACGCTGGCACAAAAAAAGTAAGAATGAGAAGTACACGGCTACATTGACCAGTATTTTGATCAAACATGTTGAATAAAAATAGAAGAAGTGTGATCAAAAGGGATAAAATGGTAAATAGATTTTTAAATTATCATGACATCCAGAGTTTCTTGAGCTATAGAGGCTGGAAGGAACCCTGAAACAATTTATTGAAATTATCTTTAAATAAAACAAAAAACCTCTGTCTTATTTTAAAAAGATATACACACACACAGTTGATTTATTTATATATATTTATACATCTTGTGTGTATATATATATTGCAATATCTATTACATACAATTTTTATATTAACTATATATTATATATATTGCTGTCCAGTCAATTTAACTCATAACAGCCTTCCCTCAGTATCCAGAAAATTGCAAATCTAAAAGGGAAGAGAAAGCCAATACATTGCAATCGTATATGACAGATTGGAAATGCCCCTAGGATTGTCTAGTCTGAAGCAGATTGCCGGGTCTTTGTTCCTTGGAGCTGCTAATTAGATTCCACCAATCCTGCAGGTCGCAGCCCAGTTCTTAAACATTGTGCCACCAGAGCTCTTGGAAATGAGTGCTATGGTCACCATAAGACGTGCACAGAACATGTTATGGAAGCCTCATTCACAGGAATACAGAAATTGGACATAAACTAGATTCCTGTGAGTCAAAAATGGGCATATAAAATAGTGCATTCATGCAATAGAATACTAATCAGTAACAAAAAAGGATCAAATTTCTGATGCGTGCAACACCATGGATTAATCTCACAGACTAAAATAAACTATGAGAATTTATTTATATGTAAAATTCAAATGCGGGCAATATCCAACCACAGAGATAAAAATAAGAACAATGGCAACACCTGAGGTCTCTAGACCATACACACCCTTGGAAAACATCAAGTCAATCATAGTTCATAAAGATAATATTCTACACCTACTATGCTAAGTAACAACTGGGATCTCAAAATCTTCTGATAAATCATCCAAGTAAAGTCTGTCCATGTTAGAAGCAAAGAAGAGGGAAGAAATGCAAAGGTCCACGGAAACAATTAGTTCAAAAGACTAATGGAACACATAAACATAACCCTGAGATCGGAAAAGCTAGATGGTGCCCAGCTACCACTATCAACCCCACAAAGGGATCTCAATCAAAGGTTGTAGATAGAATGATAGAAAAAATGTGAAACTAAACTCAAAATCCTAAGATCAGGTCTACTAATCTAACAGTGACTGATGGGAACTGTATGTCTATGCTATTTGGTCACAATTCAAGCCAGGAAATGAACTCACCCTATGACTCAACTTTCAGACAAACAGTAGAAATGATCATAAGTGATGTATAAATCCTGGATTTGCTCAACAAGTTGTGCTGAGAAATCTGGAGGACAATCACCAGGCTAACAGGAAGAGATCTTTATTTGTTTCCACTCAAAAGAAAGGTGACCCAACAGAGTGCAGAAATTATCAAGCAATATCATTAATATCACATGCAAGCAAGATTCTGCTGAAGATTATCCAAACACAGAGAACTGTCAGAAGTGCACACTGGGTTTAGAACATTGTGTCGTATTTCCATATCTTTTCAATCTATACGCAGAACAGATTATTTGGGAGGCTAAACTCTATGGAAAAATGTGGCATCAAGATTAGAGGAAGATTCATCAGCCATCTGATGATGTGGTACTAGAGAGATTATAGCTAATATTAGATGAATCTTGGCTAAAATCAAGGAGTCCCAGAGGAATGTCTACCCATGTTTCATCAATTATGCAAAGGCATTTCACTGTGTGGATCACAACAAACTGGCTGACTCTGAGAAGAATGGGAATCCTAGAACACTTGATCATACTTATGCGAAACCTATACTTGGACCAGGAGGCAGTCATCAGAACAGAGCAAAGAAACACTGCACGGTTCAAAATTGGGAAGGGTGTGCGCCAACGTTGTGTCTTATTTCCATATCTTTTCAATCTATATGCAGAACGGATTATCTGGGAGGCTAGACTCTGTATGGAGAAATGTGGCATCAAGATTAGAGGAAGATTCATCAGCCATCTGCATTATGCAGATGACACAACCTTGCTTACTGAAACTGTGGAGGACCTGAAGTGCTTGCTGAAGAAGGTCAATATCCTTCAATATGGATTGAAGCTTAACATCAAAAAAACGCAGATTCTCACCACTGGGCTGATTGGCAACATCATGATAGATGGTAAAGAGACTGAAATTGTTCACAGCTTTAGTTTGTGTGGCTCCACAATCAATACATTTGGTACCAGCAAACAGGAAATTAAAAGATTAATTGCATTAGGAAAGCTTACTGTCAGAGACCCCTCCAAAGTACTGAAGAGCAACGGTGTCAGTATGGAGACTAAGGTGCACCTGATACAGGGCATAGTCTTCACTACTACCTACTATGTGTGAGAGAGTGGGACAATGGCTAGGGATGAAAGGAGAATTGATGCTTTTGAGCTGTGGTGTTGGAGAATAGTATTGAGTGTACCATAGACGGTTGGTTAGGAGAACAAACAGGTCTGTCTCTAGAAAGGGTAAAACCAGACTGCTCCTTGGAGGCAAGGATTCAGAAGCTCCATCTGACATACTTTGGACATGTTGCCAGGAGGGACCAGTCCTTGTAGAGGGACATCAAGCTTGGGAGGGTGGAGGGACAGTGCAGGAGAGGAAGACTCTGGATGAGATGAATTGATTCAGTTACTGTAATGGGGATAGGTGTGTCAAAGACAGTAATATTGGCACAGGATAGAGTAGGGTTTAGGGCTGTTGTACATACAGTCGGCCACTAACAGTCGCAGCTGAATCAAGAGCAAACAACACCACAACACTAGGGAGTTTCCACGCCTTAGAACAAGCAACCATAAGTGATCAAAAGACCACCATTTGCACACGGAAAGGGAGGGAGGGAGGAAGTAAAGAAGGAAGGAAGGGAAAACAAAGACAAATGGTAATGATAAACTAAACACTGACAGGAAATTAAAGGACTGCTATTACATTGTGAGGAAAGCAATCAACACCACCAAACAAAATAGATATGGTGAATGGAAAACTAGTTTGATCTATACACCAAAGTGACATGGAAATTCTTTTTAAAAAAAAAAAAGAATACTGAGAACCCTAAGAGGAGAGCATGGAACAGGAGGGAGTTCACCTACAGCGAGGACGTGGTCTGTATGACTTAGTGATAATACAAGTGGATGTCTATGTACACGTTCATTACCGTCATCACTTAAGATTTTGCCGTTTGTGTGGATGTGAACATATGCTGCTGTACTAAACGTCAACTAGTTTTCATTTTGAAATCCCAAGGAGTTATCTAGAAGAGGCAAGTACATAGAGACCAGGGTTTACTGAGGGTTACCAGGTGCGGATAGAAGGAGGAAGTAAAGATTACATGACACTGGGTTTCTCTTAAGGCTGATGGGAAGATCTGGAAAAGAAATCCTAGTCATGGCTGCACAACATCAATAGTTAACACATATCAAAATGCGCACGTAAAACTGATAGAAATGTGCAACGACACTTCTGGGAGGTCAATGGAGGCAACACTTAAATGCATCATTTAAAATACTGAAAGGCCATTATCTTCAAGAATTCTGATTTTCTACACTCTCCAACTGGTAATAATCTGAAAAACTGGAAACCATGCCCAGGGAGTCAATTTCCAAATTTCCAAAATTCAATTTCCAAAAGTCAACCTTCAGTTGACTTTACAAGGCTGTATATCTTTATGGGATGAGATACCCTGCCTGCTCCCAAGGAGAAGTCGGTGGATTTTAACTACTTACCTGCTGGTGAGCAGAGCAACACACCATTCACTGTGGCACCAGATCTCTCTCCAATTGCTAATAGGAATTGTTCATTTTCTTTCAGTCTGTAAACAGCGTGTGAGGCCTATCCATCCAGGATAAGATCTGTGGGATAAATAGTTGATCCCTTGACGGATCCTGGCTTAAAACTTTCTCTCTGTACAGACTCTTAGAGATCGGGGGAAGTTTGATAAATAATCGAGGGAGTGGCCTACAAAGATGAAATAGCTTGTTCCATTTCAGCAATGACATGACTTTAATCTAGTGTCCTCACTATGTTGCCTCTCTGGCACCTTGACAGCAGTGGGTATTTTTAAATATAGAAAACTTGCCCCTTCACCTAGAGAAACACTTGAAGTGAGGCTGTCAAAGTTTGGAATTGCATCCACTTAACATTTTCTGAGCCAAGCATTGGCCAAAGAGCACTTTGACTTAGCACAATCCACTCTAAGTGTCATAGGGTTTGAAGCCATGGCAACAACCATTTTGGGGGCCTGGGGTGCCCTGGGGGCCAGACATCCTGAAAACTGGAGAGAGTTACAAAGTGAAGAAAGGGTCAAAGCATTAGAAACTAAAAGACAACAACAGAATCGACAGTTCTAGACTCAATTGGCCTCCTTCCTGCTCTTGAACTGAAAATTCCAAGAACCTCGGTTTGCTAATCAATACAGTTGTAATTATCAGGCATGGTTCCCATACATCATTGATTTAGTATTAAATAAGGCAAAGTTTATCAAATGACAATTCCCTAGCCAAAGGCACACTTCCTCTCCATTCACTTCGTGCAGCAAAATTGCTCATGGAGTTACAGGAAAAGGAATAAATCTGTTATACCCACAATACTCCTCAGAAGCAAAAATGGAAAGAGTTCATTGCATGTACTTTGGGCATGTCATCAGGAAGGACTCGTCCTTGGAGAAGGACATCATGCTACACAAAATAGAGGCTCAGGGGAAAAGAGAAATACCCTCAATGAGATGGGATTGCACTGAGGTGCCACCAACGAGCTGAAACACCGCAGAGGCAAGGAGCATTACGTGCTCTTGAACACAGGGTCGCCATGCAGTGGGGTTGATTTGGTGACACCTAACAACAGCAAATGCATCTGTGAGATTAAGGGGAGAGAACAAAGCTGGAAATGTGCAGATGGATGGTTCCCCAGCGAAAATATTTCCTTGCAAATGACAGTTTGTTAACAAGCCACTGTGTATATTCTAACATATATTTCACAATTTATCCACCTCCTGCAGGATGTCAAAATAATTGGCCTATAATATTTCTAAAATATAGTCAACCATCTCAGGATTTATTACATGCATATGCATTTGCATAATGATGGCTGCATTTACACATCATACGTCTTTCCAGACTTCAGGCTTCTATTACTCTTGCCTTTCAAATCAAGAGCCTTGTTGTCAAATGTCAGTCTCTGAGCGTCATTGCCATTTTCTTCTGTACCAAGAAAAAAACCCCCACAAGTGATAGAAGCCATAGTCTCCTGGTATCCTAGAAGCAAGAGATTAGTAACCATTGGCAACAAGGTCAGTTTCTCTTCCACTGGGCCAAGAAGAGAGAGTTCCTGACTTGCTGCCCAACTCTGCCATAGTGGCTTCTCCACCTGAGTAACGTCTGACAGTTCCATCTGATCTCCTAATGGGAAAAGATTTGACCTAATCCAAAGCTGGTGTGTGTATGGCATTTGCCTAATAACCAAGAGGCAGATGCTTCAAATCCTCCAGCTGCCTTGCAGGACAAAGATAAGTCCTGGAAACCCTATCACACAGTTCTGAGGCCTTATAGAGTTGCTGTTGAATCAGAGTAGGCTCATTGGTAATGGCTTACTCTAAAATGGTAGGCAATGCCAATGGCAGCTAAAATGCTTTCCCAGGATCCTTTGCAGCTGAGCATGGTCAGATGAGCCACTTTGGGCACATACTACGCACTGAATATCCCTCACATCTTCCTCCCCTCGGATACTATCAAACTACTGTTGTTTGGGGTCATTTAGTAGTTTTCTTCATTCTTTGCCATTAATTTCCTATGGAAGTAGATTTGTTTTCTTTTTAAATTAATGCTTGTTGTTGTTTGTTGCTATGTGCCGTCGAGTCGCCTGCGACTCATAGCGACCCTATGTAGAACAGCCCTAAACTCCGCTCTGTCCTGTGCCAATCGCACTGTCTCTGACACTCCCATCCCAATTATCCCAGTCACTGAATCAATCC